>NC_071557.1:1052500-1230939 GCF_026979565.1 Vidua chalybeata | reverse complement strand
AGCTGCTCCTGTCCTGGGATAGCTCCAGGGTGTGAGCTGCTGCTGTCCTGGGATAGCTCCAGGGTGTGAACTGCTCCTGTCCTGGGATAGCTCCAGGATGTGAGCTGCTCCTGTCCTAAGAGAGCCCCAGGATTGCTGGACCCTGCTCCTGGAGCAGGAAGGAGCAGCAAGGCCAGAAAATCCCAGGGGAAAATCATTCCCCGGTGACAGGCAGAGCTCCCTCAGGGACGGGTTCAGCAGGACCAGGGGCTGAGGCAGCCAGGCTGGTTTTTGGGGAGCAAAAGGGAGAACGAGTCCAGCCGGAGCACCCCCCCGGGCCGGGGGTCGCTGCTCTGCTCCAGCCCCGCCGCAGCTGCCGCAGGAGCAGCGCGATCGTTGGGCTAATGAGCGCATGCAAATCAGCCCCGGACGGAGAAAAGCCGATTTGCATCTCCTTTAAACGCCCCGGTGGCACCGCACGCGTGTCTGGCTGTGTGCCAGAGGCAGCCCTAAACACAAACCCGAACCCGAACTCAACCCCAATCCCAATCCCAACCCCTCCTAGGCGGCGCTGGCTGGGACGGGGAATTGGACGGAGCCACCTCGCGCTCGCAGGGCCGGGTTTGGTGAGCAAAAAGCCGCTTTTGATGTGCAAATGAACCCCGGCCGCTCTGGCCACCAGCCTGGTGCTGGCCCTGCCTCGCATCTGCCACCGGCCCGGAGCCCCCGGGGCAGGAGGGACCCGCCCGGGCTGTCCCCTCCCCAGCGAGGGGACAGCTGGCGTGTGCCCGCGGCAGGGACCGGCTGCCATCCCTCGGCGAGAGGCTGAGCCCCCGGGCGGTGCTCGTTACTCATTATGGGATCAAAAATCTGAATTAGAAAAGCAGCCGGCCTGGAAACGCCCGGCAGCGGCAGCTGGGAGAGCAGCACGGCCCTTTGAGCCGGTACCTGCTGTCCCCTGTCCCCAGCCGTGCCAGGAGCTGTCACAGCACTGCCAGGGACAGACGGACAGCCCCAAGGCCTTTGTTCATCCCGCAGCACTGAGCAGCTCGGGGGGAAACGCTGTGCTGAGCGCCGGGGGCTGCAGAGAGGGGAACCAAAGCTGGGTTTGGTTTGGCCATTCCTGGTTCTGTCCGTTCCCAGGTTTGCTCATTCCCACGTTTTCCATTCCCGGGTTTGGTTTGGCCATTCCTGGTTCTGTCCGTTCCCAGGTTTGCTCATTCCCACGTTTTCCATTCCCGGGTTTGGTTTGTTCATTCCTGGTTCTGTCCGTTCCCAGGTTTGTTCATTCCCACCTTTTCCATTCCTGGGTTTGGTTTGTTCATTCCTGGTTCTGTCCGTTCCCAGGTTTGTTCATTCCCACGTTTTCCATTCCTGGGTTTGGTTTGGCCATTCCTGGTTCTGTCCGTTCCCAGGTTTGCTCATTCCCACGTTTTCCATTCCTGGGTTTGGTTTGTTCATTCCTGGTTCTGTCCGTTCCCAGGTTTGTTCATTCCCACGTTTTCCATTCCTGGGTTTGGTTTGTTCATTCCTGGTTTTGGTCATTCCTGGGCTTGCCATTCCTGGGTTTGGTTTGTTCATTCCCAGGTTTGACTTAATCATTCCTGGTTTGGTCATTCCGGCTTTTGTTTATTCCTGGTTTGCCCATTCCTGGGTTTGGTTTGCCCATTCCCGGGTTTGTTCATTCCCATGTTTTCCATTCCTGTGTTTGATTCGCTCATTCCTGGTTTTGGTCATTCCAGGTTTGGTCATTCCTGGGTCTGACTTGGTCTTTTCTGGGTTTGCCATTCCTGGGTTTGGTTTGTTTATTCCCAAGATGAACTTGGTCAAGTCAAACAAGGTTTGGCTTGGTCATTCCTGGGTTTGCCCAGGTTGTTCCTGCGTTTGTTCATTCCTGGTTTGGTCACTCCTGGGTCTGATTTGGTCATTCCTGCGTTTGCCAGTCCCGGGTTTGTTCATTCCTGGGTTTGTTCATTCCTGGGTTTGCCCATTCCCACGTTTGTCCATTCCCACGTTTGGTTTGTTCATTCCTGGTTTGGGCATTCCTGTGTTTGCCAGTCCCGGGTTTGTTCATTCCTGGTTTGGTCACTCCTGCATTTGTCCATTCCCACGTTTGTTCATTCCTGGTTTTGGTTTGTTCATTCCTGGTTTGGGCATTCCTGCATTTGTCCATTCCCACGTTTGTTCATTCCTGGTTTTGGTTTGTTCATTCCTGGTTTGGTCATTCCTGCATTTGTCCATTCCCACGTTTGTTCATTCCTGGTTTTGGTTTGTTCATTCCTGGTTTTGGTTTGTTCATTCCTGGTTTGGTCATTCCTGCATTTGTCCATTCCCACGTTTGTTCATTCCTGGTTTTGGTTTGTTCATTCCTGGTTTGGTCATTCCTGCATTTGTCCATTCCCACGTTTGCCATTCCTGGGTTTGGTTTGTTCACTCCTGGGCTTGCCCAATCCTGGTTTTCCAGATCCCTGTGCCAGGCTCAGGCTGTCCCCACCTGGGACAGGGTCTGTCCTAACCCTGGAACCTGCCCAGGGCTGAGGAGGGGGCTGGGCTCACGCACTGACCCCCCCATCCCACTGCTGATCATATCTAAAACCTCAGCCAAAGTGGGGCCTAAAGCTCAATTTCCAGGAGTTTAAGGTTTCCAAGCCTCCCCCAGCAGAGGGAAGGAGGTGAGGACAGAGGGATCACATTCCCTGCACATTCCTGCAAAGCCTTTCCCCGTGACTGAGGCTGAAGGTCAGACCCTCCTCCTCCTCAGCCACCAGCTCCAGGGACAATGTGGGGGTGGCTCCGGTGACCCTTAATCCTCACTGAAGCTGTTCCATCCCCATTCCCTGGGGACAGGAAGAGCCAGCTGAACAGCCCAAGTGATTTTTCACCCCCAGAATCACCGAAGCTGCCCTTTGTTCAACACCTTCCATATTTAATTTATTTAGAGATTCTCTACATTAAAGTGTTTTCATGCCAACGCTTCCGCCCTCCCAGCCTGACCTCGGGAAAAAGAGACTGGACACAGCTTTGGGTGGAATGCACTGGAATAAAGTTGCTGCTGCAGCCACAGAGAACACGGAACAAACCAGAGAACTGCACATGGAGACACTGGGAAAGCTGGAATTAGCACATTCCAGTCATGTTAGCACCTTCCCAGACGGGCCTGAAGGCGTGCAGGGAGGTGCAACATGCTCTGCTGAGCCAGACCAGAGCTCAGACTACAGGAAAGCCTGGAAAAAGCATGGAATTGTGCCAGCAGCAGCAGCAGCAGTGGGCCCGGAGCCTCGGCTGAACCCGTTGGAAAAGGAACAACACGGAATTGCCCAGCCAGGATTGCAGAGTTTGGGAATGCTGAGCTCGGGGCTGAGGCAAATCTGTGCCTGGAGTGCAAACCACAACAGCTCCAGCCACGGCACGGGCCCGGCGCACCTGGAGCAGGTCTGAAATATCCTTTCTCACTTTAAAAGCTGCCTTTTTCATTAACTCCTGTTGCCTTGTGTGCACAGGCCGTGGTTTAAAAGCTGAGCTCACACCAGCACACCTGGGCCAGGTTTTAGGTTGGGTTTTCACCTCTCAGGATCCCCTTCAGCAGCAGCACAAAGCCTTGAACCACCAACAGCTGTGGTGACACTGCTGAGCCCAGACTGAGCTGCTGGTTCTGTCTGGCATCTCCAGAATCCAACCAAAAAAGGGTGAAGGAGGAAATTTACTCTGCAAACTTAAATTTAAAAGCTGTAATTCAGTAATTAAGCTTCATCCTGCTACTTTCAGGTAACACCTCACTGGCCTTTGTCCTCTGAAAGGACAAGGACTTTTCCACCTTTGCTGGTGGGGAAGTCCCCAGTGTCACCTCCACACCCTCATTTCACACAAACCTTTCAGAATGGTTAAAAACCTGCATTTTTCACCAAGGAATGTTGTCCTGCAAGTCACCATTTCCTCCTTCATGTTTTCTAACCCATGGTTTCAAAGCGAAGGTTTGCAATTTCTGGTCATGCTCAGCCCCGAGAACCCCACAAAAGGCTCATTTCAAACCCCAACACCTCGTGGTGGCTATTGCATGTTTTTCAGAGCATCCTCCTGGAGATGCAGGCTGTGGGAGAAGGGATATTTTCCAAGCTGCTCTCAGTGGGAACGCTGCCGCAAGCGTCACCTGCTGCTGGTTGGAGCTGGGAGGGCGACAGGGGAACACCAACACATGGAAAAGGAAACCAAACCACGGAGCAGGGGCACGGGGAGCCGGGCTAGTGCTTGGCATCCCGAGGGTAGAACTCGGCCAGCGTGCTCTGGGGGATCCTCTTGAGCATCTCCTTGGGGAAGATCCTGAGCAGCTGCCAGCCGATGTCCAGGGTCTCGAACACCGTGCGGTTCTCGTAGGGCCCTGCAGGGAGGGACAGCGCGGGGCACGCGTGGGGCAGGGAGTGCCACAGGGAAATGCCCTGGGATGAGCCCTGCCCCGCTGGGAGCTGCTGCCATCCTTACCCTGAGCAATGAAGTTCTTCTCAAACTTCTGCAGGAACTCCAGGTACAGGAGATCGTCCGAGGTCAGGGCTTCCTCCCCCACCACGGCCTTCATGGCCTGCACGTCCTTGCCGATGGCGTAGCAGGCGTACTGCGAGGGGAACGGGGCTCAGGGAGCCTGGCGTGGCTGACAGGGCCCTCCAACATCACCTCATCCCACCCCTGCCACGGCAGGGACACCTCCCACTGTCCCAGCTTATCCCAGCCTGGCCTTGGGCACTGCAGGGATGCAGAGGCAGCCACAGCTGCTCTGGGAATTCCAGCCCAGCCCCTCCTCACCCTCACAGCCAGGAATTCCTTCTCAATACCCCACCTAACCCTGCCCTCTGGCAGTGGGAGCCGTTCCCTGTGTCCTGTCCCTCCATCCCTCGTCCCTAGTCCCTCTCCAGCTCTCCTGGAGCCCCTTCAGGCTCTGAGCTCTCCCTGGAGCCTTCTCCTCTCCAGGTGAGCACCCCCAGCTCAGCTGTTCCCTCCTCTCTGATCATCCACAACTCCTCTTCAAACTCAAAACCTCTCACTGAACACTCAAGTCAAGGCATTAAAGCAGCCTCAGGAACGTTCTGGACCCCAACTGATGCAGGCTGGGCAGCCAAGGGTGTGCTGGAGAGGGGTTTTGTACCCACCAGCTGGTTGGACACATCTGCGTGGTCCTTCCTGGTCATGCCCTCGCCGATGGCCGACTTCATCAGCCGGGACAGGGAGGGCAGGACGTTGATGGGGGGGTAAATCTGGGGGAAAACACCCAGAATTAACTGGAATCCTTAAAGAATTACAATAACCCTAAGCACCTCGTGAGCACTGAGGCACACACCTGCCTGTTGTGCAGCTGCCTGTCCACGTAGATCTGTCCCTCAGTGATGTATCCAGTCAAGTCAGGGATGGGATGAGTAATATCTGTGGGGGAAAAAAAAATTTTTTTTGAACATTTTCAGCCCTTTCATATCCATTTTAGCACTGAGCTGCAGCTTTTTGTTGCCAGGTGACTACAGCAATTATTCCCTCCACAAATCCCAAGCGCTCTTGGATTTGAGCTACGAGCACCAAGCCTGAGCCCTCAAAGGCCAAAGCATTTTTAAAAGAAGGCAGCCAAAACCTGGAATGGGAAGGGAACCGAAAGGCCACAGGACTCCTGTGCTGCTGTGTGCCCCCGAGGCAGCTCTTGGAAGGCTCCCTGGCTGTGACTCACCGTCGTTGGGCATGGTGAGGATGGGGATCTGGGTGATGGAGCCGTTCCTGCCCTCCACGCGCCCGGCGCGCTCGTAGATGGTGGCCAGGTCAGTGTACATGTAGCCAGGGAAGCCACGGCGCCCAGGCACCTCCTCCCGAGCTGCTGACACCTGGGGCAGCCACAAAAACATTCCCAAGGAGTCAGATCCAGCCCAGGGAGCTGCTGTCTGCACTGGGCACTTCAAGTGCAGCCACACAAGCTCCCCTCAGGTGTTTGCCAGCACAGCCATGAAAGGACAAGGAAAATCCAGAATTAGGGTGTCAAACTGCTGATTCATGGAATTATGGCGTGGTTTGGGTTGGAAAGAAACTTAAACATCAGCCAGTCCCATCCCTGCCATGCCAGGAACACCTCCCACTGTCCCAGGTTGCTCCAAGCCCTGTCCAACCTGGCCTTGGACACTTCCAGGGGTGGAACTGCCACCAGTGAAATAAAACCCAGCCAACCAAGGATCAGCTAAAATCCTCACCGGCTGCTCCCAACCATCCCAATGAACATTAATTCCAACAGCTTGAGCAGCAGCTCGGCTCCTCACTTCACAGCGCCCCTTTCTGCCAACAAACACGTTAATTAACACCTTAACGAGCACACACCTCTCGGAGAGCCTCGGCGTAGGAGCTCATGTCCGTCAGGATGACCAGCACGTGCTTCTCACACTGGTAGGCCAGGAACTCGGCCGTGGTCAGGGCCAGGCGGGGCGTGATGATGCGCTCGATGCTGCAACACAACCCTGCTGTCACCTGCCAGGGACACCTGGGAGCCACACGGGGCTGCCAGGCACCACCTGCAGCAGCAGCATTGCACCTGCAGCTCCAGCATTGCACCTGCAGCTCCAGCACCTGGAGCAGCATTTTAGCTGCAGCACCACCAATGCACCCAGAGCTCCACCACCAGCATTGCACCTGCAGCTCCTCCAGCATTGCACCTGCAGCTCCAGCATTGCACCTGGAGCAGCATTTTTGTTGCAGCACCACCAGTGCACTCAGAGCTCCAGCACTACACCTGGAGCTCCACCACCAGCATTGCACCTGCAGCTCCAGCATTGCACCTGGAGCAGCATTTTTGCTGCAGCACCACCAGTGCACCTGGAACTCCACCACCAGCATTGTACCTGGAGCTCCAGCATTGCACCTGGAGCTCCACCACCAGCACTGCATCCAGAGCTCCTCCAGCATTGCACCTGGAGCTCCAGCATTGCACCTGGAGCAGCATTTTAGCTGCAGCTCCAGCACTGCACCTGCAGCTCCACCACCAGCATCTCACTCGCAGCGTTGCAGCCACCAACCCCACCACAAGTGGCACCTGCACGAAGCCCCACACAAGGCTCCATCCCCCCCCAGGTGGTTTGCTGTCCCCCCCCCTCAGGGAGTGGCCACTCACGTGGGGTCGTTGGCCAGGTTCAGGAACAGGCACACGTTGTCCATGGAGCCGTTCTCCTCGAAGTCTGACTTGAAGAACCGAGCAGTTTCCATGTTCACCTAAAGCACAGTTCTGGGTTCAACTTGGCACCTTTCCCAGCCAATTAAGGGCTGACGAGCTCATTAATAACCCACAGCAAAGATCTCCATCCATCAGGTTCCTCTACGCTCCCAGAGTGAGCAATTTCTGGAATTCCAGGCTGGAGATCGAGTCTGAGCTACTCGATCCTGACCAGCCATGCTTCGTTAGATTCATGGAATGGTTTGGGTGGGAAGGGACCCCAAAAACCCTTCCAGTGCCATGGGCCGGGACACCTCCCACTATCCCAGGGTGCTCCAAGCCTCATCCAACCTTGGACACTTGCAGGGATGGGGCAGCCACGGCTTCTCTGGGCAGCCTGTTCCAGAGGCAGATTCCAGCCTCTGGGATTTTCACCCATTCTTTAATTCCACAGACACAAAAGCTGCTCAGGCTTCAGCCACTCTCCGAATCTCTCAGTGATTTCTCCAGCCCCACCCTCCCCCAGCACTCTGGGCTCACCCCCATGGCAGCAAAGACGATGGCAAAGTTCTCCTCGCTGTAATCCATCACATCTTTGGATTTCTTCACCAAGCCAGCCTGGCGACAGATCTGAGCTGCAATCTAGGCAAGAAATAGTCCAGGGTTTGCACCCGATGCTGTTCCACAGCCCAGAATTCAATTTACTCCTGGCTCCCACCAGGTTTAGAGCAGCTCTGAGGCCTCACCTCGTTGTGGGGCAGCCCAGCAGCTGAGAAAATGGGGATTTTCTGGCCCCTGGCAATACTGTTCATGCCATCTATGGCAGAAATGCCAGTCTGGATCATCTCCTCTGGATAGATCCGACACTGGGGGTTGATTGGCTGGCCTGTGGGATTTTTGGAGAGAACACAATGTTACTCCCTGCACGTGCTGGGAGCTTTATCAAACACCCTGATAAATGGGTACAAGCCCCACTGTGACACCAACAGATCTTTAGCTGCACCTGGTCACACCTGAGCCTTTCAGAGCCAAGACCTTGGTGTTAAATTTTCATGTCAGTGGTAAGAATGATCTAAAACCCTGCCAGGTTATCAGCATTTCACCTTTAGGTGTTGTAGAATTAAGTTTACAAATAACAAAGAGCATCTTGCAAACATCACAGAAGATTTTCTGCTCCCTCATCTCCCTGCACTTGGGTAATTTAATTAATTAGAATTTAATGCCATACACATACTCAAAATTGAAATGAAGCCCCTCCCAAGTTAGATCTTGTGTTCTCAAGCAAATATATAAATTCAGAAAGCTGAAACACACCCGGTTTGGCTTTACTCCCCTTCAGAGAAGGATTAAGAACAAACCCATGATGTCCAAGAAATCCTCAGCCAAGACAATGGGGCCTCTGTCTATGGGTTTTCCTGATCCATTGAACACTCTGCCTGTAGGAAACAGCAATAAAAATGAGAATTATTGTGAAAAGCAGTTAACTTTGGATAAATCTGTTCACTGCTCAGGTAAATCCTCACCCAGCATGTCCTCCGAGACCGGGGTTCGCAGGATGTCCCCGGTGAACTCACAGGAGGTTTTCTTGGCATCAATCCCTGAAGTGCCTTCAAATACCTGCAAATGCAGCAAGAAAAATAAAAATAAACCACAGCACAGAAGTTTTGTGCTTCACAAAGTAAACCCTGAATGCTGCTTCACCTGCAGCCCCCAGGGCACAAAGCAGGAGCTGCTCTGGAAAGGGCTTCAAGAGAAAACATCACAAAGCCCTGCTTTAAAAAAAATCATGAATTCCATCAGCAACAACCACCAAACCTGGAGCAACTCCTTTGATCTCAAGCGTTTCCCCCTGCCAAGCTCTTCAGGTGCAATAATAATGTGAACAAGAAACAGGTTTTTAGGAGAAATACCAGCACCCACTCGGCACAGGGCTGATCTGGAATCCAACACTGCAAATTCCAGGGGATTCCTTTAATCCAGCAGCAAAGGAATCCACCCCCAGGGGGGTGGAAATAAATCCAAGGGGGGGTGGAAATAAATCCAGGGGGGGTGGAAATAAATCCAAGGGGGGGTGGAAATAAATCCAAGGGGGGGTGGAAATAAATCCAAGGGGGGGTGGAAATAAAAATGTCACTGAGCACTGTCAGAAATCTCCTAGAATTATCGATGCCACCTGCACTGGGAACGAGCAGGTGATTTGTTGTTTTCATTGAAAAAGAATTCATCTCCAGGCAGGTTTGATTTGGTTTGGGGCTCATCCTGACTAATCAGTGATGGGAAAAGAGCCTCCTGCTCCTACCTGAACCACAGCTTTGGAGCCACTGACTTCCAGCACCTGCCCACTCCTCCTGGTGCCGTCGGGCAGGGTCAGGTGCACGATCTCGGCGTACCTGGGGAACTGAGGGAGGAGGGAAAGCATTAAACTCCAGCCAGCAAACAAAAATCACCAGCTCCCAGCCTGGAAACAACTCGGTTTTTAAGAGTAATTTCATCATCAGAACCAAACTCCTGCCCAGGATGTTAAATCTCCCAGGTTAAAGGCATTTTTATGGGAATAAATTATATTTGCACGGTTGGAGCTGCCAGAATCAGTTCCAAAAACTCCAAATAGTGGCAGAAAGCCCCAGTGCAGCCTCTGACAAGAAGAAAAACCTGCAGCAGTTTTGACCTTAAGAGCATCCTGAAAAGAAGCCAGGAGTGTCCACAGCTTCCTTTTCCAGAGCACTGGTGTGGAAACAGAAAGGTCAAGAACACAGCAAAGAGCTTCACTTCAGCCTGGAATTTCATCAGCATTCCAGAGGTTTGGTAAAACTCAAACTCTGCTTCTTTTCTTTCCCCAAAAACTCCCCCTTTCCTCCAGCCTTAGAGGAATTTCCACACTCCCATTCATCCCAGCAGTCAGAAACGTATCAAAATGGCTCTGGGGAACTTCCCAGCAACCTTTCCCAGCTTTTCCTGGCAACTCTCCCTCCAAAATCTCCATCAACAGATGAGAATTTACCTTAACCTGGTCCAGGATAACCAGGGGCCCGTTCACACCCGACACGGTTTTGTAGGCTGCAAAAAACACAAGGCAGGAGTCAGGCCCTTCCTCAGGAACATCCCATTTTCCACCCCATCCCTTCCCACATCCCATTCCATCCCTTATGCCAGGCTCAGATTTGGGGCTCAATTTCTGTTTATTAAGAACTCCACAGGAAGGATTAGGGACAGGATTGGGTGTCCAGCATTTTTCCTGCTCCTGGAGGTGACACTGACATAATCCCAGTGTTTCCCTCTCCACGACAGGAATTCCTGGAGCATTTTTCCTGCTGCTGGAGGTGACACTGACATAATCCCAGTGTTTTTCCTCTCCAGCATTTTTCCTGCTCCTGGAGGTGACACTGATGTGATCCCAGTGGTTTCCTCTTGAGCATTTTTCCTGCTCCTGGAGGTGACACGGGTGTGATCCCAGTGTTTATTCTCCATGACAGGAATTCCCTGCTCAGGCTGGAGGGGTTTTGGGACCCTGGGACAGCAGAAGGTGTCCTGGTGGCAGGGGTGGCACTGGGTCCTTTCCAACCCAAACCATTCCATTGGACTGTGGGATTCCAAGGCAGGATTCTGCTGCCAGCTGAGGGCAGAAGCAGCAGCTGGGGCTGTTCCTCACCGCTCCAAAGGACGGGACACGGGAGTGGGGCCAGCCAGGATCCCAAATCCCAGCAGGGAAGCCCCAGGTGCTGACAGAGCTGAAACTGTGGCAAGGTCAGCCCTGAGCGGCAATGATGAAACTGCTCCGGCTCAGCAGAGCTCGGTTTAAAGTCCTAAACTCAGCTTTACCCCTCAAACCCTCGTGAGCACGGCTGTGCCCGGAGCACCGAGAGGCACCCGCCGGCATCGGCGAGGAGAGCGCGGCTCCGAGGGCTTGGGAACGGGAATGGGATCGGGAATGGGAACTGGCATTGGGAACGGGAGTGGGAATGGGAACAGGAATGGGAACTGGGAATGGGAACTGGGAACGGGACTGGCATTGGGAACGGGAGTGGGAATGGGAACTGGGAATGGGAACGGGACTGGGAATGGGATTGGGAACTGGGAACGGGACTGGCATTGGGAACGGGAACTGGGAATGGCACTGGGAACGGGAGTGGGATCGGCAACTGGGACTGGGAATAGCGTTGGGAACTGGGACTGGGATCGGGATCAGGAACTGGGAACAGCAACAGGGAATAGGATCAGGAACTGGAAATGGGATCGGGAACTGGAAACAGCAACAGGGAATGGCATCGGGAACTGGGAATGGCATCAGGGAATAGGATCGGGAACTGGAAATGGGATCGGGAACAGGGAACGGCAACAGGGAATGAGACTGGGAATTGCATTGGGAACTGGGAATGGGATTGGGAACGGGGAATGGGATAATCTGGAATGGGATCTAGGGAATGAGACAAGTAACAGGGAATGGTATTGGGATATAGGGATTGGTAACAGGGAAGGGGATTGGGATATAGGGAATGGGGCTGGGATAATCAGGAATGGGATTGAGGACCAGGATATAGGGAATGGGATAAAGGGAATGGGGCCAGGATAATCTGGAATGGGAACGGGATATAGGGAATGGGACTGGGAAGCAGGAAAAGGCTATAGGGAATGGGAACCAGGAATGTGGCCAGGATACAGAGAACAGGGAATGGGGCAATGGGAATCAGGAATGGGATTGGCAACAGGGAATGGGAAATAGGGGATGGGATTGGGATATAGGGAATGGGGAAATGGGAGCCAGGATATAGGGAATGGAGAAGTTGACCCTGAGTGAGGCATTCCACGTGGAAAAGCTGACCCTGAGTGAGGCATTCCACGTGGAAAAGCTGACCCTGAGTGAGGCATTCCACGTGGAAAAGCTGACCCTGAGTGAGGCATTCCACCCCGTGACTGTCTCATGAGTTCTCCTTCCCCAATCAGCCCCTCGGGCACTTCCATGGCAAACCAAAAGCAACCCGGCACATTTCCCAGCCCCAGCTCGATGCCAGTTCAGGGAAAATCCAGAATCTCCATGGAAAACCCTGGAGTCACCCTGGCTCCAGCCCTGCCAGAAGCCTCTGCTCCGGAGTGAAGGCCTGGAGCTGCAGGGATGGGTCTGGCTTCCAAACCTGGCGGAGATTCCCAAAGGATCCGCGAGCCAGGAGCTGCTGGGCAGCGCCTTGCAGGGCCCGGTGCTGTTTAGGGCCCAGGGGAAGCCATTTCGTGTAACTGCAGCCAGATAAAAACACCTTCACGCGCTCTGCTCCCTGCCCACTGCGCTGCCACAAAGGGATTTGACCAAAGGCCTGCATTTCCCCTTTTTCACCCGATTTCGCAATTCAGCGTTAAAGAGCAGACTCCATCCCACCCCCACCACGTCCAGCTCCCGGAACAAACCCCGGCTTTCCGTGAGGGCCGTGTCCCCAGCGGGCTGGGCCGCCCGGTTTAATTACGGCGTTAATTACAGCCCGAGCTGCTCTGAGGGGGGGGTGGGCGATCCGGCGCTGCGGCCTGGCCGGGTCCGCGGCCCCCGAGGCGGGCGGATCCCCCCCTTCCCGCAGCCCCCCGGGTTCCCCCCGCACGTCCCGCACTCACTGAGGCGCGGCTGGGATAGGAAGTCGCGGGTCAGGGCCGCCGCCTGCTCGCGGGGCCCGCCGGGCCCGGCGCCGTTCACGGCCCCGCGCAGCGTCCGCACCGCCGCCATGTTGCACCGGCTGCTGAGGGGGCGGGCGCGCATGCGCTGTTATAGAGCGGAGGGGGGCACGCCCAGTGACGCACGGGGGACACGCCCATGCACGCACGGGACACGCCCGCCGGCGGAGAGGGGCGGGGCCGGAGCTGTCCCAGGTCCTGAAAGGGAAAAGGAAAAGGAAAAGGAAGAGGAAGAGGAAAAGGAAGAGGAAGAGGAAAAGGAAAAGGAAAAGGAAAAGGAAAAGGAAAAGGAAAAGGAAAAGGAAAGGAAAAGGAAAAGGAAAGGAAAAGGAAAAGGAAAAGGAAAAGGAAAAGGAAAAGGAAAAGGAAAAGGAAAAGGAAAAGAGAATGAAAAGGAAAAGGAAAAGGAAAAGGAAAAGGAAAAGGAGGAAATTGAGGAGGAAGAGGAAACGGAAGAGGTTAAAGGATAAGAATAAAAAATTTGAAAAGTCAAATGGGGGAAGGTATGAGGAAAAAGGGCAAGAGAAAAGAGGAAGAGGAATATAAGGTAAAGGAAAGAAGAAAAATTATTTGAAAAAATTAAAGCAATAAGAGATGGAAAAATAGCATCTAGAATAGACAAGGAAAGGAAAGGAAAGGAAAGGAAAGGAAAGGAAAGGAAAGGAAAGGAAAGGAAAGGAAAGGAAAGGAAAGGAAAGGAAAGGAAAGGAAAGGAAAGGAAAGGAAAGGAAAGGAAAGGAAAGGAAAGGAAAAGGAAAGGAAAGGAAAGGAAAGGAAAGGAAAGGAAAGGAAAGGAAAGGAAAGGAAAGGAAAGGTGCGGGAGAATTGGGCTCCTTCCCGGCCCGGCAGCTCCGGGCTCCCTCAGCAGATGGTGCTGCTGCCCCGCTCATGCCCCGCCTCGGCTCCGCACACCGGGAGAGCGATTTCCAGCCCCGGCCGCTCAATTCTCCGCTCCTGAAATCCATTTAAAGGCTTCGAGTCCCACTCTAATGCTCGCCCAGGGAATTCCCGGGCAGGATGTTCTCATCTGCCGTTATTGGCGATGGTCTGGGGCCAGGCAGGAGCAGACAAACGGCCCCGGCGGCACATTTATGTGCCAGCGGAGGAAAGGTGAATATATTTAGGATTTATTCCCTCTCCCTGCAGTAAATCTCCGTGTCCCGGGTGAAGGATGGCGCCGTTTTGGGGTTTGAAAGGGAAATCACGGAGCCAAGTGTCAGAAGCTTAGGAAAACAGAAATGATGGAAGGACAGAGAGGAGCCCCCGCTGCAAAACCCCGCCAGGCCTGGGGGATCCAGCTCTGCCGGGGAGGAACCAGCTGGGAAAACCAGGGAGAGCATCCCATGGGCTGGAGGCAGCCCTGAGGTCAGCAGGGACCAAAACCGGTCGGTCCCAACATCCCCCAGAGTGCAAAAATCCCGAGCCAGGTGCCCCGATCCAGGCGGGAACCCCGGTGCTCCGAAATCCTGGCGCTGATTCCCAGGCCAGGAATCCAGGCGGGAATCCTGGTGCTCCGAAATCCTGGCGCTGATTCCCAGGCCAGGTGCCCCGATCCAGGCGGGAGCCCCGGTGCTCCAAAATCCTGGTGCTGATTCCCAGGCCAGGAATCCAGGCGGGAATCCTGGTGCTGCTCCGAAATCCTGGTGCTCCGAAATCCTGGCGCTGATTCCCAGGCCAGGAGTCCAGGTGGGAATCCTGGTGCTCCGAAATCCTGGCGCTGATTCCCAGGCCATGAATCCAGGCGGGAATCCTGGTGCTCCGAAATCCTGGTGCTCCGAAATCCCGGGATTCCCGGCCCAGGTGCCCCGACCCCGGCTGGATTCCCGGTGCTCCAAAATCCCAGGAATCCCAGCCCAGGTGCCCCGATCTAGGCAGGATTCCCGGGCCCAACGCCCCATCCCGCCAGGAATTTTGGTGCTCGGGAATCGCAGGCCGGGTGCCCCATCCCGGCAGGATTCCCGCTGCAGGGAAACATCTGCCCTGCTGCAGAGAGCGATCCCAGGCTGGGCACGGCTCCAATTCCAGCTGGAAATGTCCTCAGCGGCGGCTGCTCTGCTCTGCCATTGAAAAAATTGTGTGGGCTGGAGCAGTAACGGGGAAGGGAGCCCGTCTTCTGCGGGGCGGGGAATGGGCTCGTGCTGGGCCGGGGCTGGCGAGGCCGGATGGGCTCTGCAGAGCGAGGCCAGGCCGCTCCCAGCACCCCAGGACAGGGCAGGATGGCTGTGCTGATTGCCAGCTGCCCGGAAAAATGGGATGTGGAGATAAAAGCGCTGCAGAAACAAGCAGAAATGGAGATAAAAACCCAGCTGGAGAGGGAATCACCCCGGGGGTGCCCCGGGCTGCACTTAGAGCACGAATCGGGTTGCAGGCGGCGAGCAGGGGGCTGGAATCGCTCCTGATCGAGTTATCCTCAGCGACAGCCAGGCACTGAAAGCTTCTCTGGAGCGAGGAAGGACGAAGGGAAAGCGGCACCCAGGGACCCTGGCACCAGGAGAAGGGACAGATCCCAGGGGAAAAGCACTCAGGGCTCCCCTGCCACCACGGGAAATCGCAGGTACCCGAACATCTTAGGGAATATATTTGGGATTTTCTCAAAGTCACCCCAAAGTGTGGATATTCTCAGCTCAGTCAGAGAGAAAGAGAAAGGTTTTCTAACCAGGCAAGAGCCTGGGAAACAGTTGGGAAAGAATGTAAATAATTCTCTAATTTATCTTGTTATTCACATTGTTTATAGATATGCTCTGCCGCTGTGCGTCATTCACTGCACACCAATGGTGGGACATGTTTTTACTCTAAGACCAATGAAATTAGTCTTCTCGATGTCCTCTATATATAGAGAGGTATATTTGAAATAAATCAGAGCTCATTTTCTTTGCCTTCTGATCTGGAGTTCTCTGTTCCCGTCCTGCTCGACAGCGACACCAAAGAAAATCCCAAATATATTCCCGAAGATGTTCGTGTACCTGAGATTTGAGAGCAGTTTGGTTTCAGAGTTCAGCACCACCCCTCTCACGAGCTGTTCTGAACTCAAGGGGCTTCTTTATTTTGTCTCTTTCTCCCATAAATCTGGGAAAAATAACCCAGGAGAGCCTGGGGCTAAACCTGCAGGATTAACCACGCTGCGTAGCTGTTAGAGGAGAGGAAATTAAACACAAATCAGCGTGCTCCAAAAAGGAAGCTGTCCCAGGGAAATGGAGCTGATCACTTTTATTTATTGTCAGCGGGAGAGGATATGAAAAATAAACAACTGGCAAAGCAGCGGGGAGAGCAAATATTTAATTGTGAGCTACGTCATGATCCCCGAGCTTTTTACTTGAGCGGCTTTATTCCTCTTTATTTAGTGAGGGAAAAGGTGGAAAGGTGGAAGAGGGAGAAACCGTGGCAGGAGACGTTCACGTGCCTGGCCTAGCTCGTGATATTCTCCAAATGAGGCCGCTGGGGAGTGAAAATTCCTGCAAATCTGTGTTTGCCACTGCAGCGTCACCGCTCCTCTGAGGACATTAAAAAAAAAAAAACAACAAAACCTTCGTTTGTGCCGTGTAGCCTGACGTATCGTGCTGTGCCTCTGCTCCTCGGAGCTGCCCGCGTGTCCTTCCCAACCTACATTAAATCAATTTATTCGTTTCGAGAGCGCTAAAGAAACCGGGGTGGGAATGAGGTTTAGCCTCAACAAAGGCAGTTAGATCACTGATTTAATGTGGGTGTGTCGGGTGCTGCAAACGACGGGGTCTCGGAAGCTCTGAGGGACGAGCTTGGCAGAGAATTCCGCATTTTCTCGCACGGCTCCAGACCGCAGATTTAACCTGCCTGTGAAAAATGCGCATTATACGGCTCTACGCAGGTAGTTACTATATGTATTATGCTATGTTGATTAGTTGTGCTGTATTAACGTTTTTATGGTATGGTGAAGGTAGTTTTGTAGTTAAAATGAAGCTCCAGTAGTTGAAATAGAAACTGTGTGTGGGTTTTTTTTTTTTAAGGAATGAGATACTCGCTTCGAGGTAACCATCACAGGACACCTAAATCCTCCAGAGAAGAGGAATTTATGGTTTTCTTATCAGAAAAAGCGAATTTCTTCAGGCCTTGCTCAGACTCGAAGACACCGTGGGGATTAAAGGAAGCAGTTGACATATAACAGAGTTTCTTGTTTTAAATAGAATGCATGCATAACCATGAATATGAATATGCAACAGCGTATTATTTTAAGCGTGATTCCATTGTTCACAAAGCATGCTTGTCGTGGCTGAAGTGCCCGAGAGCATCCGGACGTCCGTAATTCTTTGCTTTTTATTGTCTCGTAATTGTCCCAACTCTAAATTCTTACCACTCTAATCGTATTACTATTTTTATAACTAATTTATTACTATTAAACATTAAAAAAAATTTAAAAACCAAGTGATTGGCGGTTTTCACACTGCCTCGAGCACGTGTAGTAATTTTCAGAAAATTCACAATTATCTGAGGTTGGACTTTCAGAAAACTGCTACAGGGCAGGGAAGGAATGAAGATGCACAGGCTCCCTAACAGCCAAGATTCTGAATTACATCACTGCTCCATAAATATATTCATGCTCATTCCTGAAAGAATTTACTGCACCGAGGATGTCATCTCGACTTAGAATCGGGCGCCCTCAGGGTCTGTTTGAGCGAGGGGCTGCGCGATCTCCGCCCTGAGGGGACGCGGCGCGGCCGCCATGAGAGCGCGGCCCGTCCTCCTTCCCGCCCTTTTCCCTCCCTCAGGGCCGCCGCTCTCGCGAGATTTCGCGCTTCCCGCCCCTTTCCCCTCCCTCAGAGCCGCTGCTCTCGCGAGATTTCGCGCTTCCCGCCCTTTCCTGTAATGGCGGCGCCCTAGACAGCGCGGCCCGCCCTTTTCCCCTCCCTCACGGCCGCCGCTGTCGCGAGATTTCGCGCTTCCCGCCCCTTCCTGTAATGGCGGCGCCCTAGACCGCGCGGCCCCTCCCTCAGGGCCGCCGCTCTCGCGAGATTTCGCGCTTCCCGCCCCTTCCTGTAATGGCGGCGCCCAGACAGCGCGGCCCGCCCTTTTCCCTCCCTCAGGGCCGCCGCTCTCGCGAGATTTCGCGCTTCCCGCCCCTTCCTGTAATGGCGGCGCCCTAGACCGCGCGGCCGGCGCTCCCAGCCCCGTCAGTCCGCGCTGTCACCGCCGCCGCTGTCACCGCCGCCGCCTCCGTCACCGCCACCATGCACTCGGACGATGTGAGTCCCGCCGTTCTTTCGGCCCCGTGTCAAGCGCCCGCCGCGCCGCCGGGCCGGGCCGTGCGCCCGTCGCACGTGGCCGGGAATCTCCCCTGTGCGCCCCCAGCGCGGCTGCGGCTACCGGGGCACCCGGCGGCGTGAATGGGGACTCGGCAGCGGCACATGAGCCCTGCCCGCGCTTCTCGGGGCGCCGGGGAACGCCGAGGAGACCGCGGTGTTTGTGGGGTCTCGCCCGTCAGAGCCGCTCCGCAGGCTGCGGGGGCCGTGCGGGCGAGGGGTGTCACGGTGTGTCAGCCGCTGCTTGTCCCCTCCCGCAGGTTGTCTGGAGCATGCTGGGCAACAGGCAGTTCTGCTCCTACAAGATGACGTGAGTTTGGGGGGACGGGGGCGGGCTGAGCCCAGGGGGGGGGGCTTCAGGGAAAGGAACGGGAGGGACACGCTCGGGTATCCCCCAAAAGCGTCCCCTCCGTGCCACCACGGCCGCATGTGAGAGTCACAGGGGACGGGGTGAGCTGTGGGGTCTTCCTGCCCTCCCCCTCATGAGTTGGTGCCTTTTCTTGCAGCACCAAGACGCAGAATTTCTGCCGGAACGAGTACAACCTGACGGGGCTCTGCAACCGCTCCTCCTGCCCGCTGGCCAACAGCCAGTACGCCACTGTCCGTGAGGAGAAAGGTGGGAGCAGGAATTCCTGCACGGAGAGGGGATCAGGCCTTGCAAAGGGCCCCCCCCCCCGCCCCAGGCGGGGTTTGGAGGGGGATTTGCCACGGGAATGCCCGGATGTGGCACTCTGGGGTTGGAAGTCTTTTCCAGCCTGGATGGTTCTGGGATCCAGTGGCACTGCCTGGCTCTGGGCAGGGGCTCATGGGGGGGTTTGTTCCCTGTCCCCAGGTCGTTGTTACCTCTACATGAAGACCATCGAGCGGGCGGCGTTTCCCCGGCGCCTCTGGGAGCGGGTGAGCTCGGCGACACGGCAGCGACAGCGGCCCTGCTGTCCCCACTGAGGGCAGGGAGGCTCTTCCAGGGGAGGGACAGGGGCAGGAATTTCTCCGTGGAAGTGCCCAGGGAGGTTTGGAATCCCCATCCTGGAGGTGTCCAGGGAAGGCCTGGAGGTGGCACTCAGTGCTCGGGGCTGGGGACGAGGTGGGGATCCACCCTATGATTCCGTGACTCTGGGGGCGACGCAGCCCCTCCCAAAGGTCCCTTTCGTGTCCTGCTGTGTCACCCAGCCCTTCCCCTGGCCCTGCAGGTGCTGCTGAGCAAGAACTACGAGAAGGCTCTGGAGGAGATCGACGAGAACCTCATCTACTGGCCCCGCTTCATCCGGCACAAGTGCAAGCAGAGGTTCACCAAGATCACGCAGTACCTGATCCGCATCCGCAAGCTGACCCTCAAGAGACAGTAAGGGACACGGGAGGGACCGTGGCAGTGACCTCGGGTGGCTTCTGGAGCCGCTGCCCCTCTCGTGAGCCGCTGGCGCTGCCGCGACACGGAGCTGCTCCCCGTTTTCCTGAGGGGTTTAGGTGGATGTGACAGGGGTGAGCTGCAGGAGTGCAGCGTGTAAATGCACTGAGGGATTGTCCTGAGCTGGAAGGGACCCACGGGGATCAGTGATCCCAGCTCCTGGCCCTGCACACACGCCCCAACAACCCCACCTGTGATCCCTGGGAGCGCTGTCCGTCTTGGAGCTCCGGCAGCCTCGGGGCCGTGCCCATTCCCTGGGGGCACCCTCTGGGGGAAGAATCTTCCCCTAAAATCCAACCTGACCCTGCCCTGCCGCAGCTCCAGCCATTCCCTGTCACAGAGAGCAGAGCTGTCCCTCGGGAGGAGCTGCTCCTCCTGTGGTCCCTGCAGAGCCTTCCCCATCCTTTGGATGCTCTCTGCCAGCTTCAGATCTCTCTTATCCTGAGGCACCCACACCTCAGGACGTTTGGAATTCAGCTGCTGGCTGTTGCTGCCCGCCAGGGGCTGTGACACTCCCAGTGCCTGTTCCCTGCAGGAGGAAGCTCGTCCCGCTGCGCAGGAAGATCGAGAGGCGCGAGAACAGGCGAGAGGTAACAAGTGCCCCGTGCCACCTCGTGCCACCTCGTGCCACCTTGTGCCACTGCTGCTGTCCCCGCTGCCCCTGGGCCTCACACAGCTGCTCTGTGTTCCCTAGGAGAAAGCCCTGATTGCTGCCCAGCTGGACAACGCCATCGAGAAGGAGCTGCTGGAAAGGCTGAAGCAGGACACGGTGAGGGGCACACGCAGCTCGCAGTGGGAGCTGCCCCCGTGCTGCTGCCTCGGGGGGAACGGGGGTGCCTGGCTCCCCAAAACACAGCCCCAAAACACGAGGGCTCCCCAAAACACAGGGAGCCCCGAAACACAAGGGCTCCCCAAAACACAGGGAGCCCCAAAACACAGGGAGCCCCAAAACACAAGAGCTCCCGAAAACACAGGGAGCCCCAAAACACAGGGAGCCCCAAAACACAGGGAGCCCCAAAACACAAGAGCTCCCGAAAACACAGGGAGCCCCAAAACACAGGGAGCCCCAAAACACGAGGGCTCCCCTCTTGCTCTGTGCAGAGGGAGCCCCAAAACACAGGGAGCCCTAAAACACAAGGGCTCCCCAAAACAGGGAGCCCCAAAACACAAAGGCTCCCCTCCTCCTCTGTGCAGAGGGAGCCCCAAAACACAGGGAGCCCCAAAACACAAGAGCTCCCCAAAACACAGGGAGCCCCAAAACACAAAGGGTCCCCTCCTGCTCTCTGCACAGGGAGCCCCAAAACACAGAGAGCCCCGAAACACGAGGGCTCCCCTCCTGTGCACAGGGAGCCCCAAAACACAAGGGCTCCCCAAAACAGGGAGCCCCAAAACAGGAGGGCTCTCCTCCTGCTCTGTGCACAGGGGGCCCCAAAACACAAGGGCTCCCCAAAACACAGGGAGCCCCGAAACATGGGGGCTCCCCAAAACATGAGGGCTCCCCTCCTGTTCTGTGCACAGGGAGCCCCAAAACACGAGGGCTCCTCCCTGCTCTGTGCAGGAGTGTGGGCTCAGAGTTGGGAAGGGGCCGATCCACACCTCAGTCTGATGCTGCCCCGTGCAGGCTGTCAGTGCCCCCCCAGCCCAAAGTCCAGCTTCCTCCCGTGGCTTATGGGAAATGCCAATTTTATTTCAGTACGGAGACATTTACAACTTCCCCATCCACGCCTTTGACAAAGCCCTCCAACAGCAAGACGCGGAGAGCGAGAGCGAGTCGGATGCAGAGCGGGAAGAAGAAGATGATGATGATGATGAGGTAAAGCTTCCAGCCCTGCCCTGGTGCTGAGCTAAGCTGAGAAGAACTCAGGACAGCTCAGGAAAACCTTGTGGTGGCCTTGGTGGCTCTTCCACGACACTGCTGTGCTCAGTCCCTGCCTGTGTTCCTTGCAGGACGTGGATAAAAGGGAGTTTGTGGAAGCAGAGGACAGCGAGCTCAGCGACTTTGAGGTGGGTGAAGCAGCAGGCACACACCTGGTGTGTGAGCTGCAGGGGCACCTCCACCCTTGGGTGCCTCTGGGGGTGGGTAAGAGGCAGCAAAATCAGCTGTGGAAGAGAATTGGACAGTGGGAGCCCAGCCCAGCTCCTCTGGAGGCAGGGATTGGGATGTCTGGGGAAAGGGGAGGTTTAGTTGCACAGCCTGCTCTGACATCACTCTGCTCACTCAATTCTTCCTCAGGACATGGATAAGTTGGAGACGAGCAGTGAAGAGGAGCAGGAGGAGGAGGAGGAAGTAGAGAAGAAAGCCTCCCACTCCAAATCTAAAGGGAAAACGCCCCTGAAGGGCCCAGCCAGGAGAAAACGTCCCCACATCGAGATAGAGTACGAAGAGGAAACAGAGCCGAGCACCAAGACAAAAGCAGCCTGAGGCCTCCTGATCCCGTTTTGTACTGACTGACAGAACTCCAGCTGTGTCACCAGAGTGACTCCAGCATCTGTCACCCACCTGCCACCCCTCACAGGACCCTCGGAACTCCTGGTGTGATACTCCACACGTTTTCTGCAACAGCAGCGGGGTTTGTGGCCCCAGCCCAGGCAATTGCAGTGGGTTTGTACAACTGGGTGAAGCCCAGCTCCAAGGACCATCTCCCACCTCCTCTGCAACCTCAAAGAGCTGAGCGCAGCCTCTGCTCCAGGAAGGGCCCTGCCCTGGGGGGCTCTGCTCTCCCTGTAAGGGTGGAGAAACCTCAGATGTGTCTGGGGGAGGTGTAGGTGGGGCAAGAACGCCAGAACTCTTCAATAAACACAACAGTTTTATTGTACAACAGGGGGTGAGCGGTGTCAGGCGCCTCAGGTGCTCTCCTGCACCTTCCTGAGGCACTCTTGCACCCGGTTCTGCTCACAGCTGCTGTGCAGCCCTGCCAGCAGCACCTGCAGGGAGCAGAGCAGCACTGCCAGTGCCCTGGCACTCCGGGGTGGTGCCAGCCACCCTCGCCAGCCCTCCGGGGGAGCAGGGCACACACTGAGCCCATCGACAGCGACCGAGTCACTTATCAATGCAGTACTGATCTGGGGAGGGGGGATCCAAACTCTGCTGGGCTGAGAGGGGAGAGGGCCTGGCAGCCAGCAGGGAGCCCTGACTCAGCTTCCCCTGGCCCTGGTAGCCAGCAGGGAGCCCTGACTTGCCTTCCCCTGGCCCTGGCAGCCTTCCCCTGGCCCTGGTAGCCAGCAGGGAGCCCTGACTCACCTCCACCTGGCCCTGGTAGCCAGCAGGGAGCCCCGACTCACCTTCACCTGGCCCTGGCAGCAGCGGTCCAGCAGGATGAGGCACTGGGTGGCCCCGTGCAGCAGCGCAGCCCTGACGGGCTCGGGGGTCGGGCCCCGCTCCGTGTGAACGTCCCAGAGCAGCCTGAGCAGGGCCTTGAGGAGCACGGGGAGCCTGCAGGGCATCCTGCAAGGGAAACACCTCGTCCCAAAGCCTTCCCCAGCCAGGGACAGCACAGCCTGGGGCTGCTGTGGGGCAGGATTGCTGCCAGGACAGCCCTGGACAGGCAGGAGCCTCGGGATGGTGCTGGGAATGCTGGCACTGCACAGCCCAGTCCACAGCACACGTTGGTTTAATTGAGGCTTTTGGAACAAGCACAAGTTGGGTCAAAATGGGGACCCAGCTTAAATTTGGAGCCAGGTTTTTCAGTAGTGCCAGAGAGTACTTCTGAGGACAGATTTTCCCCTTAGGATTTCAGGGCCTTTTCCTCAAGAGAAATTAACTTTGGGTCATAAAGTGGAAACGTTCAGGATAGGAATGAAACATTCACTTCAGGAGAGCTTTCCAGGCCAGCTTTTCTGTGTGCAGTCCCCCCCCAGAGGTACCTGGGCCAGGCGTGCTCCATGGTGCACCGCAGAGTCTCCAGGATTCCCAGTCTGGCCTCTTCCTCGGGGCCATCAGAGACCTCCAGGTAGCCCAGGATGACTCGCTCCAGCCTCTTCAGGTGCCTCACGATGAGGATGCCGAGTCTGGTGGCACAAACACAGCCTGAGTGGGGAGGATAGATCCCTGGGATGCCAAAAACACAGCCTGAGTGGGGAGGATAGATCCCTGGGATGCCAAAAACACAGCCTGAGTGGGGAGGATAGATCCCTGGGATCCCAAAAACACACCCTGAGTGGGGAGGATAAATCCCTGGATCCCAAAAACACACCCTGAGTGGGGAGGATAGATCCCTGAATCCCAAAAACACAGCCTGAGTGGGGAGGATAGATCCCTAGGATCCCAAAAACACAGCCTGAGTGGGGAGGATAGAGCCCTAGGATCCCAAAAACACAGCCTGAGTGGGGAGGATAGAGCCCTGGGATCCCAAAAACACAGCCTGAGTGGGGAGGATAGATCCCTGGGATCCCAAAAACACAGTTTGAGAAGAAAGCATAGCCTTGGATGCCAAGCCCAGGGCCCATCCCTGTGTTCTCATCCCCTCAGGAAGGTGGGTACAGCCCCTGCCCACCTCAGGAAGGTGGGTACAGCCCCAGGTGCAGCTCCCAGCCCTTCAGGAAGGTGGGTACAGCCCCAGGTGCAGCTCCCAGCCCCTCAGGAAGGTGGGTACAGCCCCAGGTGCAGCTCTCACCCCTCAGGAAGGTGGGTACAGCCCCAGGTGCAGCTCCCAGCCCCTCAGGAAGGTGGGTACAGCCCCAGTGCAGCTCTCACCACCTCAGGAAGGTGGGTACAGCCCCAGGTGCAGCTCTCACCCCTCAGGAAGGTGGGTACAGCCCCAGGTGCAGCTCTCACCCCTCAGGAAGGTGGGCACAGCCCCAGTGCAGCTCCCAGCCCCTCAGGAAGGTGGGCACAGCCCCAGGTGCCCCTGTGTCTCACCTGGTGACAAAGGCAGGCAGGGTCCCTGCGTAGACCCTGCGCAGCGCCAGCCGGTGCTCGGCCTCCATGTGGGTGAGCACCAGCTGCAGCACCTGGTCCCAGGGGGACGTGGCTCTGCCCTGGCCCTGGCGCCGCTGGCATCGCTCCAGGACGGGCAGCAGGTCCAGCAGGCACAGCAGCACTGCCTGGTTTGGGGACATGGGGAAGCTGAGCTCGTGCTCTCTCCGAAAAGCAACGAATCCCAGGGCTGAGCTGAGTGCTTCAAAGCTGTTCCCTGCCCACCTGGAGTGGGGCAGGAGGCAAGAGCTCTTCCCTCGGTGGGATCTACCGAGGTGCTTTGTCCCCAGGCTGGTGACAGGGAGCAGGCTCAGCCTCCTGCCCTAACCTGAGGGGCTGCCCCTACCCCAAGGCACCCCAAAGCCCAGTGCAGGCGTCCCACCTGGATGAGAGGGGCCTCCCGTGAGTAGAGGTGGTTGTAGAGGGCGTGGAACACCACCTGGGCCCTGTTGAACTGGCACAGATCCGCTCCTGGCTGCAACAACACAGAGCAGGATGTTACTCCTGGGCAGCACAGAGACCTAAAGCCTGGGGAGTGTGAGGAAATGCAGGTTAAACCCTGCCATGCCCTTCCCAAAGCCTGGGGAGTGTGAGGAACTGCAGGTTAAACCCTGCCATGCCCTTCCCAGAGCCTGGGGAGTGTGAGGAACTGCAGGAAATGCAGGTTAAACCCTGCCATGCCCTTCCCAGAGCCTGGGGAATGTGAGGAACTGCAGGTTAAACCCTGCCATGCCCTTCCCAGAGCCTGAGGAGTGTGAGGAACTGCAGGAAATGCAGCTTAAACCCTGCCATGCCCTTCCCAGAGCCTGGGGAGTGTGAGGAAATGCAGGAAATGCAGGTTGAACCCTGCCATGCCTCAGGAAGAGAGGGAACTGCTGGAGCTGCGTCAGGGCAGGGACAGGCTGGATTTTAGGGAAAGGTTCTGTCCCAAGAGGGTGCTGGGCACTGCCCAGGGAACGGGCACAGCCCGGAGGCTGCCGGAGCTCCAGGAAACGCTCCCATGGATGAGACTGCTGGGGTGTCTGTGCAGGGCCAGGGCTGGGACTGGGATCCCTGCGGGGACGTTCTGTGATTGCCCCTCCCTTCACACAGCCCCCGCAGAGGGCTCCACGCCCTCCCTCACCACGTTGAGGACGATGTGGTGCAGGCAGCGCACGCCCAGCACTTTGTTCTCCTCCTGGAAGTCGTCGGAGAGGAGCAGCGCGGGCGGCAGGACCCGCTCCAGGTGCGGGCACAGCCAGGGCCGGCTGACGCGGAGCAGAGCCCAGGAGAACACGTCTTTGGAGGCAGGGTTACACTTCCAGGTGTCTCTGGAGAGACAGGCACAGCTCAGGGAGCACACAGAGCTCATTTCCCCTCCACCTGAGGCTCTCGGCTGGCAGCAAACCCAGACAATCATCCCCCAACACCTTCCATTTGTAAAGCTCCTGATTTCATACTTATCATCTCTTGAGCCTCACAATTTTCCCAGCGTTTCCTACAGAGACCCTCCAAACCCGCCACACTCCGCTCCCCACTCACTTGGTTAACTCCTGCTTCAGGAGCCCCATCACCGCTCCAAATCTTCCTTCCTCATCGCCCTCCTTTCCCCGCAGGAATTCCTCCACGGACCCGCAGCCCGCAGCCTGGACCAGCCGCTCCAGCAGCTCCTGAGCCACCGCCCGACTCCTCGCCGTGGTCCAGGGCCTCTCGTCTTTGTGCGTGACAGCAAAGATGAACGCGTGTGCCAGCACCCGGAGCGGGACGGGCCCCGCCGCGGCCGTTCCCGGCGACGTCTGGCTCCGGGCATCTTCCAGCTTCCGCAGGAGCAGCAGGAACACGGCGCCAACGCGCTCCGCCCGCTCCGCCGCGGCGGCGGCCAGCGCTGTGTCCCGGCCGGGCGGCTCGGCGCCGTCCCGCTCCCGCCGCGGCGGAGCCGCGAAGTCGCCCAGGGCGGCGGCCAGCTCGCCCAGCGCGGCGGGGCTCGCCGAGCCCAGGGTGGCGGCCAGCTCGCCCAGCGCGGCGGGGCTCGCCGAGCCCAGGGTGGCGGCCAGCTCGCCCAGCGCGGCGGGGCTCGCCGAGCTCAGGGTGGCGGCCAGCTCGCCCGGTGCGGCGGGGCTCGCCGAGCTCAGGGTGGCGGCCAGCTCGCCCGGTGCGGCGGGGCTCGCCGAGCTCAGGGTGGCGGCCAGCTCGCCCAGCGCGGCGGGGCTCGCCGAGCTCAGGGTGGCGGCCAGCTCGCCCAGCGCGGCGGGGCTCGCCGAGCCCAGGGCGGTCCCCAGCTCGCCCGGTGCGGCGGGGCTCGCCGAGCCCAGGGCGGTCCCCAGCTCGCCCGGTGCGGCGGGGCTCGCCGAGCCCGGCGGGCAGAGCGGCTCCGCCGGCTCCAGCAGCGCTCCCAGCTCCCGGAGCGCCCCGGGCCGCAGCAGCAGCGGCCGCTCGGGGCCCCGCTCCGCGCTCGGGCTGCTGCCCTCCATGGCCTCACACGAGCCCCGCCGCGACCGCGACCGCGACCGCGACCGGGACCGGGACCGGGATCGGGATCGGGATCGGGATCGGGATCGGGATCGGGATCGGGGCCGGGACCGGGACCGGCCCGCCCTGAAACCCCGCTACGGACACATCGGCGGCAGCGGGGACACCCGGGAGCCCTCAGGGACCCCCGAGCACCTTCGGAATCCCTTACAGACCCCCGGAACACCTCAGAAACCCCCGAGCACCCCCGGGATCCCTCACAGACCCCCGGGATCCCTCACAGACCCCCGAGCATCCCCGGGATCCCTCACAGACCCCCGGGATCCCTCACAGACCCCCGGGATCCCCTCACAGACCCCCAGGAACCCCCGGGGTCCCTCACAGACCCCCGGGATCCCTCACAGACCCCCGAGCGCCCCCGGGACACCTCACAGACCCCCGGGATCCCCTCATACACCCCCTAGAACCCCCGGGGTCCCTCACAGACCCCCGAGCGCCCCCGGGATCCCTCACAGACCCCCGAGCACCCCCGGGATCCCTCACAGAACCCCCGGATCCCTCACAGACCCCCGGGATCCCTCACAGACCTCCGGGATCCCCTCACAGACCCCCGAGCACCCCCTGAATCCCTCACAGACCCCCGGGGTCCCTCACAGACCCCCGGGATCCCCTCACAGACCCCCAGGAACCCCCGGGATCCCCTCATACACCCCCTAGAACCCCCGGGGTCCCTCACAGACCCCCGAGCACCCCCTGAATCCCTCACAGACCCCCGGGGTCCCTCACAGACCCCCGAGCACCCCCGGGATCCCTCACAGACCCCCGAGCACCCCCGAGATCCCTCACAGACCCCCGAGCGCCCCCGGGATCCTCACAGAACCCCCGGATCCCTCACAGACCCCCGGGATCCCTCACAGACCCCCGGGATCCCTCACAGACCCCCGGGGTCCCCTCACAGACCCCCGAGCACCCCCGGGGTCCCTCACAGACCCCCGGGATCCCTCACAGACCCCCGAGCACCCCCTGAATCCCTCACAGACCCCCGGGATCCCTCACAGACCCCCGAGCGCCCCCGGTCCCGTCACCGCGGCGCCGCCGCCACCCGCCGCACCACGCGCGCGCGACCTGTCGCAAACCTCCCCCCCCCCCCGCACCCCGCCCCCGGTTGCCGTAAAGCGGACTGCCGGAGGGGGGGGCGTGGTTTCGCGCGCATAAATTAGCATCGCTAATTCGGGACGGCGGAGCGCGGCGGGGCGGCCGTGCGGCCGTGCGGGGCGGAAAAAACGGGAACGGGAGCGACGGGAGGAACGGCCCGGAGGGGATAACACAAAGGACGGGGAGAGCCGGGCGCGGCAGGGGTGTCGCCGTGACCGCGAGAGCGGCGGCGCGGCGCTAGGGGCGGGCGCGGCGGAGGCGGCCGCGATCCTTCCGGTTCATGGAAATGATGAATGGGAGCGGCACGCGGCTGCGTGACGTGTGCGCCCTGCGTTACGACATGGCACAGTCCCGTCTGACCGCCGGGGGGTCCTGACGTCGCCGTGACGTCATTTTAATCGCCCTTGTGCCGAAAAACAGAAACGCGCGGGAGTGGCGAGTGAAACGTCACGGCTCGGGGAATCCCGGGAATTCCCAGCCGGGAGCTCGGCCCGGTCCCCGAACGACCCGATCCCGGCGTCCCGGGGGTTATCCCGGTTCATCCCAGCAATCCTGAGCACAGGGACGTGTCCCGAGGGTTATCCCGGTTCATCCCAGCTCCATTCCCAGCAATCCTGAGGACAGGGATGTGTCCCGAGGGTTATCCCAGCTCAATTCCCAGCAATCCTGAGCACAGGGATGTATCCCGAGGGTTATCCCGGTTCATCCCAGCTCCATCCCCAGCCCGTCACCCTGACGTCATCACCCCTCGGGTGTGTGAAAAATCGGGGAAATCGGGAAGATTGGGGGGTTCTGCCCTGATTTGGGCACAGTTTGGGGGGGTCCTGGCCCTGGGGGGGCAGCAGTTTGATGCTATTTTGGGCACTTTGGTGATTTGTCCCCTCCTCGGGTGGCTCCCCTGACCCACCCCCGCAGCCCCCACAGCTCAGACGGACTAAAATTAAAAAAAAAAAAAAAAAAAAAAAAATAAAAAAAAAAAAAATCATCCATTTAATCTTTTTTTTTTTTTTTTTTTTTTTTAAACACACAAAACTGTACAACCCCTCTGCCCCGCGGGGATCCTGAGGGGCTCGGCTACAAAAATAACTCCGTGCAAAAAAAAAAAAAAAAAGGGGCGCGGGGGGGGGGGGGCAGGACGGGACCCCCCACCCGCAGCCCGGGGCTCCTCTTCCCGCAGGGAATCCCGGCTCCACGACAAATCCCGACCGCGGCCTCGGGGGTGAGAATCCCAAGCGGGGAAGCCCGGATCCCTCCAGCGGGCGCGGTGGATCCCGCGGGATCCACTGGGGCTGCCTCACACCAGCTCGTCCAGGAGGGTCCCGGTGGCGGCGCGGGGCTGCCCCGGCCCCGCCGTGGGCTCGTTGCACATGGGGCACACGCAGCGCACCTCCAGCCACTTCAGCAGGCACCTGCGGGCAGGGATTTGGGAATTCCCGGTGCCCGCCGGGAACGGCAGGCAGCTGCGGGCGGGAATTCCCGATCCCCGCCGGGAATCGGCCGCTCCCGGCCCCACTCACTTTCTGTGGAAGGCGTGCTGGCACGGCAGCACCCCCAGCTCCTCCTGCAGCCGAAAATCCTCCAGGCAGACGGCGCAGGTCTGCTGTGGGAGGTGAGACGGCGGCTGAGGGCGGGTGTGAAACGCCACGGCTCGGGAAATCCCGGGAATTCCCAGCCGGGAGCTCAGCCCGGTCCCCGAACCACCCGCGGCGGCGGGGATTCCCTCCCGATCCCGGCCTGTGCCGTGTCCCGAGGGTTATCCCGGTTCATCCCAGCAATCCTGAGCACAGGGATGTGTCCCGAGGGTTATCCCGGTTCATCCCAGCAATCCTGAGCACAGGGATGTGTCCCGAGGGTTATCCCGGTTCATCCCAGCAATCCTGAGCACAGGGATGTGTCCCGAGGGTTATCCCGGTTCATCCCAGCAATCCTGAGCACAGGGATGTGTCCCTTGGGTTATCCCGGTTCATCCCAGCTCCATTCCCAGCATCCCTGAGCACAGGGATGTGTCCCAAGGATTATCCCAGCTCAATTCCCAGCAATCCCGAGCACAGGGACGTGTCCCGAGGGTTATCCCAGCTCAATTCCCAGCAATCCCGAACACAGGGACGTGTCCCGAGGGTTATCCCGGTTCATCCCAGCTCCATTCCCAGCATCCCCGAGCACAGGGATGTGTCCCGAGGGTTATCCCAGCTCAATTCCCAGCTCCATCCCAGCATCCTGAGCACACGGAACGTGTCCCGAGGGTTATCCCGGTTCATCCCAGCAATCCTGAGCACAGGAACGTGTCCCGAGGGTTATCCCGGTTCATCCCAGCTCCACCCCCAGCCCGCTCACCCCGTGCTCGTTCAGCCTGCGGGCATCGCCTTTCAGCACCACCTGAGGGAGGGAAGGAAGGGCAGGATTTCACACCAGGGGCAGGATTTCACACCAGGGGCAGGATTTCACACCAGGGGCAGGATTTCACACCAGCATCTCCCCGGGAGGAGCTGAAGGGAGCCGGGCAGGGGCGGGATGAGCCCGGGGGGGTTGGTTGCGGGCAGGGTGTGCCGTCCCAGCGCTTTGGAGCGAGCAGGATCGGTCCCCGCCGTGTCCCCGCCGTGTCCCCGCTGTCCCCAAGCACCCCCGGCTTTACCTCCTTGTACCCGAAGCGCTCGCTCTGCGCCTGGTGCCGCAGCTTGCTGAGGGAGGGAGGGGGGGACGGGACAGAAAGGCACCGTCAGATTGGCAGCCAAAAATACCCGAGGGGGCACCGAAACCGAGGGGAACGCGGCCCTCCCGCCCGGCGTTTGGGAGCGGCGGCTCCGTTTGTGCGCGCCCGGGAGTGGGCAGGGCGGGGGCAGCGGGATTTCTTTGCCGTTCGCAGGGCAGGAAGCGCTGGGTCCGCAGGGCCCGGCCGCCCGCAGCTCCCGGCCCCGCCGGGATTTGGGAGCCTGGCACAGAACCCCCGGGCACGGCCTCTCCTCCAGCCCCGGCCCCAAAACGCGCTCCCAAAAAATGCCTGAGGGATGCAGGGGACAACGCAGGGCCGGCCCTGCAGGAGCAGCAGCTGCGGCAGCCTCGGCTTTTGGGGTTAAAAATAGCAGGGAGAGCAGGGAAAGGCACATCCTCCCTCTCCTTTTTCCCTGCCCTCGCACGTTCCCTGGAAAACAGGAGCCCCTTCCTGCGCTTCCTGCCCTGCTCCGCGGGGGTTTCGTCCCCGGGTTTCTGGGACAAAGCAGGATTGGGGAGTGCCCAGGGACACCGAGCCCCCGGCTCACCCGACGAAGCAGCAGCAGAAGATGAGGCTGAGCACGAAGATGAAGACGCCGGTGCCGAAAATGGCCATGTAGATGTTGAGGGGCAGGTCCTGGAAGGTGACGGGCGGCATCGTGCAGGGTTTACTGGGATGAATCAGCCCCGGGCTGCAGGAGCACCCTTGGTGGGAGGGGGGGAAGAGAAATTCAGCGTTCAGGTGGAAAAACGCCAGAGCAGAGAGAGGCTCTGCCCCAATCCGCAGCTCGCCAAGGGGGCAGAAAGCAGCACTGGGACATTGCCCTGTGTCCCGGGAGTGGCGATGTCCCCTGCAAGCCCCCGGAGCAGCCCAGGGCTGCATTTCCACAGCCACCAGGCCCTGTCCGGCGGGATCCCGGGCCGGGCAGGAGGCGCCGCCGTCACCTCCAGGGAGGCTGGGAAGGGATTTAGGGATGGACAGAGCTGAGAACCAGCTCGAAAACCAGGAGCAGCTGGCGGCTGTCATCGCCCCACGAGGAGCAAGTGGCCGCTGCTGTCCCAGCAAAGCCAGGGGTGCCACCCCAGGGCCACCACGGGGGTGTCACGGGGCTGGTGGCAGCACAGCTGGTGGCAGCACTGCCACCCCAGCAGGGTCCCACGGAGCCCCAGCCCCCTGACGCCGCTCAGAGCTGCTGCAAAGCCGGGCTCTGACACGGAATAAGCCCAGTTTTATGTCTGGGAAGGGCTCTGACCCCCCCGCTTTGGTTTCTCCTCAGCTTTCACTTGAAAGGAGAGGAGCCCCCAGCCCCATCTGTGCCCCACGGAGCAGCCCCCGGCCCCTTCCTTCCACCCTCACCAAACGGCTCCTCCGGGCTTTAATTTTAATTTAATTACAGCCCGAGGCTGGAATCTGCTCAGCGGGGGCCGGGAGGAGCAGCAGAACCTCCTGCACCAGCGCAGCCACCCAGGGCTGCTCCAGGGGGACAGCAGGGACACCTGGCCCGAGCAGGTGGCACCTCGGGGCTGGCACTCCCCAATTCCAGGCGCTGCCGAGCTGCGTGCTCCGCTGGCCCGCCTGAGTTCACGGGTGCCATCGGGGCCACCTGGCCCCGGGGGACGCCGCTTTACTGCGCCAGGGGGGAGGCTGGGCTGTAGGAAATGCGGTTTTCCTGCCACTTGCAGTCACCGGAGGCAATCCCTCATCCTCCTCAGCCACGCTGGGAAAGGCAGGATTTGTTTGCTGCTCCTGGGGCTACCAGGTGCAGGAAGAGACAATAGGAAAGGTTCGTGTTTTTTTTTTTTTTTTTGCTGTTTCCTTGCTGGAAATAATTGAGAAATGCTCCAAAAAAAGAAAGGAAAAAAAAAAACCCAAAAAAAACCAAAACAAAACAATAAAAAAAACCCGCAAAAAACAAAAAAAAAACAAAAAAAAAAAAAAAAAAAAAACCCCAAAAAAGAAAACAAAAAAAAAAAAACAAAAAAAAAAAAAACAACAAAAAAAAAAAAAAAAAAAAAACAAAACAAAACCACAAAACAAGACGGGACAAAACAAAACATACACAGCTCTGAAAAACCCCCACTGAGCCAGACATGAGGTAATGCTGGAGCACCTGGTGGTGGGGCAGGGGCTGGAGAGCCCCAGCACGTCCCTCTGGCCTTGTCTAAGGGCTCAAAACCCAGCTCACGACCCCAAAAACCACCCCCAGCCACCCCCCCTCTCCTCTCCTCCTACAGCCCCCGTCCCGTGGGGCAGAAATCCCATCCCTGACCCCACAAGGGCCCTTTTAGCAGCTCAGCCAGGGCTCAGCCGTTCCTGCTGGATGGGCCCTGAGGAACTCCCAGGCTCCAGGGAAATTCCCGGAGAGGCCATGGGAGGGGAGGAGGAGCTGCCAGGAGCTGGAGCAGGGGTCCCTGCCGAGCTGGGCTGGTTTTGATTAAAACCCCCCCGCTGCCTGCCAGAGCCCTCTGTGGTTTCAGTTCAGGGGGAAGGGATCAAATCCAGGCTGAACCCTGGTGAAATGAGGACCTGGTGGGTGCCTGCCACCAGCTCCAGGCTCCCGGTCTGGCTCCAGAACCAGAACCCCTGAGGGCTGGAGCCGGTATTCCACTGAAAAGTGGGAAAAGAGGGATCTGCGGGCATCTGGCAAAGGGGGCCTCCTGCTCCAAGGATGCTCCCGGCGGGCAGATTCAGTTTTGCCACAAAAGCGTTTCTCGTGCCGACGCCCAGAGCTCCCAGAGCCCAGGTAGAGATTGGCCCATCAGGGCTGCGGTTTGCACCTCTTCCTCCTCCTCTCCCTCCTCTCCCTCCTCCTCCCCGCACAGGTTTAACCCAAACCCCCTTCCCACAGCCTTGAGCCGCCCAACAGGGTGACCCCAGCCCCGTCCCCCACACCAAACCCCACAGCCTGACCTCAACCCCACAGCCCCACAGCCAGCCCCTCCTCAAACCCCCTGAGCCCCAGTAAAGCCCAGTTTGGCCAGTCAGACCCCACATTTTGATGTGTTTCCACTCAGGGTCCCCACAGTTCCCAGTGACCCCCACACTCCCAGTGACCCCCACACTGCCCAGTGTCCCACAGTGCCCAGTGTCCCCCAGTGTCCCCCACATTCCCAGTGTCCCCACACTGCCCAATGTCCCCAACACTGCCCAGTGTCCCCCAGTGACCCCCACACTGCCCAATGTCCCCACACTGCCCAATGTCCCCAAACTGCCCAGTGTCCCCACAGTGCCCAGTGTCCCCACATTCCCAGTGTCCCCACACTCCCAGTGACCCCCACATTCCCAGTGTCCCCCACATTCCCAGTGTCCCCACACTGCCCAATGTCCCCACATTCCCAGTGTCCCCACACTCCCAGTGTCCCCACACTCCCCAATGTCCCCACATTCCCAGTGTCCCCACACTCCCAGTGACCCCCACATTCCCAGTGTCCCCACACTCCCCAGTGTCCGCCACACCAGTGTCCCCACACTCCCAGTGTCCCCCACAGTTCCCAGTGTCCCCCACATTCCCAGTGTCCCCACACTCCCCAGTGTCCCCCACACTCCCCAGTGTCCCCACACTCCCAGTGTCCCCCACAGTTCCCAGTGTCCCCCACACTCCCAGTGTCCCCACACCAGTGTCCCCACATTCCCAGTGTCCCCACACTCCCAGTGTCCCCCACATTCCCAGTGTCCCCACATTCCCAGTGTCCCCACATTCCCAGTGTCCCCCACACCGCCAGGGCACACGAGGGACGTGTCAGGGCACAGGAAGCCGCCGCTTGTTCTATATTTAGCTTCCAGAAATCCAAGCCCAGCGTTTGTTGCTGGGGCAGGGCTGGGAATTCCTGCGCTCCTCGGGCACTAAAATAACCCGGTCCCGCTCTGCACCGAGCCCCCCTCACCCCAGCTGCTCGTTCCCGACAGCTCCTCCCGGCCAGCGCGACCCCGAGGGTCCCACAAATGAGTTTGTGCCACCAAAGAAGGTTTGAGGTCGGGTTTTTGGGTTTTCTTTTTTGTTTTTGGTGCCAGCAGCCAAAGCGCGGCCAGTCCATTTTCCCCCGGGGTCTTCCTCCCGGAGAAGCGGGCAGGACGCGCGGCTCCGGGGGCACAACGGGGGCACAACCGGGGGGCCTCCAGGGACCCCGAGGAGCGGAGGGAGGAGCGGGGAGGGAGCGCCCGCCCCGCACGGAGCGCCCGGGGATGGCCGGGAATGCCCGGGGGTGCCCGGGGGATGCCCGGGGGATGCCCGGGGGATGCCCGGAGATGCCCGGGGATGCCCGGGGGTGGCCGGGAATGCCCGGGGGATGCCCGGGGGATTATCGAAGATGCCCTGGGGTGCCCGGGGGTGGCCGAGGGTGGCCGGGGGATGCCCAGGAGATGCCCAGAGGTGCCCGGAGATGCCCGGAGATGCCCGCGGGATGGCCGGAGATGCCCGAGGATGCCCGGGGGTGGCCGGGAATGCCCGGGGGATGCCCGGGGGATGCCCAGGAGATGCCTGGTGATGCCCAGAGGTGCCCGCGGGATGGCCGGAGATGTCTGGAGATGCCCGAGGATGCCCGGGGGATGGCCGGAGGTGCCCGGGGATGCCCGGGGGATGCCCGGGAGATGCCCAGGGGATGCCCCGCTCCCCCCGCGGCCAATGCCCCCCTTCCCGGGCAGCAGGGAGGGGACACCCCCTGCCCACCCAGCCGGCCCCTCCCCGCGCTCACCGTGGCACCACTGGAACGGGGGCATCGGGCGGCTCCGCGGGGCCGCGGCTGCTCCTTCGGGCCATGGCCGAGCCCGAAAACCCCGCCCCGGCCCCGCAGCCCCCCCGGGGCCGCCCCCGGCCCGCCCCCGGCCCGCCGCACCCCCGGCGGGTCCCTGCCCGGGCGGGCTGCGCTCAGAGCCCGGTCCCGGGGCATCCCCTGGCCCAGGTGGCACCCGGCCCGGCCTCGGGCACGCAGCAGCCCTTTGGGGTTCCTCGGGGCTCCGCGGGGCTCTCGGTGTCAGGTTTGGGACACCGTAAGTTAGATATTCCGAAAAATTTCCTTGTTGGAAGGGTTTTCCTCTCCGCGTTGCACCGGAGCTAAAGGCAGGAGGGAATTCCTCCCCGGGAGGGTGGGGAGGGGCTGGGATAGAATTCCCAGAGAGCTGTGCCTGCCCCTGGATCCCCGGGAGTGTCCAAGGAGTTCCCTGGGATGGTGGGAGGTCTCCCTGCCATGGCAGGGGTGGGATGGGATGAGTTTTACGGTCCCTCCAACGCAAACCAGTCTGGGACTGTGACACCCAGCCCAGGCTTGGGGACACCAGTCAGCTCAGCAGTGGCAGTGGGGTGCTGGCACCGGGTCTGGTGTGTCCCAAGGCACGGAGCTGTCCCTGCAGGGCCCCAGGTCCCTGTCCCCCCTTTTCCAGGATCCCAGCCGGGCCCCAGGTCCCTGTCCCCCCTTTTCCAGGATCCCAGCCGGGCCCCAGTTCCCTGTCCCCCCCTTTTGCAGGATCCCAGCAGGGCCCCAGGTCCCTGTCCCCCCTTTTCCAGGATCCCAGCCGGGCCCCAGGTCCCTGTCCCCCCTTTTCCAGGATCCCAGCCGGGCCCCAGTTCCCTGTCCCCCCCTTTTGCAGGATCCCAGCAGGGCCCCAGGTCCCTGTCCCCCCCTTTTCCAGGATCCCAGCACTCTCCGGAAGCTCGGGAAGAATGGAGCTATAACGGGAGCGGGAGGACAATGCGGGCTGGCAGCCGGCAGGGCCGGGGCCACCCGGTCCACCAGGACACCCCTTCTCGGCCTTGGCACCCTCCTGGGCTCAGCCCTGCTGCTCCTGGGGGCGATTGTCACAGCCGGGGTGGCCACTGGGAGCTGCCTTTGGGACGCTGGCACGGCCACCTCGTGCTGGTGACGCAGGGACTGCCAGCCCAGCTGGGTGACACAGGGACTGCCAATTCAGCTGGGTGACACTGACACTGCCAGCCCAGCTGGGTGACACTGGGACTGCCAATTCAGCTGGGTGACACTGGGACTGCCAGCCCTGCTGGGTGACACTGGGACTGCCAGCCCTGCTGGGTGACACTGGGACTGCCAATTCAGCTGGGTGACACAGGGACTGCCAATTCAGGTGGGTGACACTGACACTGCCAGCCCAGCTGGGTGACACAGGGACTGCCAATTCAGGTGGGTGACACTGACACTGCCAGCCCAGCTGGGTGACACTGGGACTGCCAATTCAGGTGGGGGACACAGGGACTGCCAATTCAGGTGGGTGACACTGGGACTGCCAGCTCAGCTGGGTGACACTGGGACTGCCAGCTCAGCTGGGTGACACAGGGACTGCCAATTCAGCTGGGTGACACTGACACTGCCAGCCCAGCTGGGTGACACTGGGACTGCCAGCTCAGCTGGGTGACACTGGGACTGCCAGCCCAGCTGGGTGACACTGGGACTGCCAGCCCTGCTGGGTGACACTGGGACTGCCAATTCAGCTGGGTGACACAGGGACTGCCAATTCAGGTGGGTGACACTGACACTGCCAGCCCAGCTGGGTGACACTGGGACTGCCAGCCCAGCTGGGTGACACTGGGACTGCCAGCCCAGCTGGGTGACACTGGGACTGCCAATTCAGCTGGGTGACACTGGGACTGCCAGCCCAGCTGGGTGACACTGACACTGCCAGCCCTGCTGGGTGACACTGACACTGCCAGCCCTGCTGGGTGACACTGACACTGCCAGCCCAGCCCTACTCCCCACCAGGAGCCCCCCTTAGTCCTGAGTGGGGAACCCCAGGACAGGCCCTAAGTGGGATCTCAGGTTTGGGCACTGAGCAGGGCTCAGGTTTGGGCGGGATCCCAGGTTTGGTTGGGATCTCAGGTTTGGATTGGGATCTCAGGTTTGGGTGGGATCTCAGGTTTGGGCACAGAGCAGGGCACAGGTTAGGTTGGGATCTCACGTTTGGGTGGGATCTCAGGTTTGGGCGGGATCTCAGGTTTGGGCACAGAGCAGGGCACAGGTTAGGTTGGGATCTCACGTTTGGGCGGGATCTCAGGTTTGGGCACTGAGCAGGGCTCAGGTTTGGGCGGGATCCCAGGTTTGATCCCTGGACTGAGAATTTGGGGGCACTCGGGTCCCTGTTGACCCCGGGCACTCGGGTGACGCTCTGTCCCCCAGTGCTGTGCCAGATGCCAGCCTGAGCCGTGCCCGGGCACACGAGGCGCGTCCAGGCTGTTCCTTAGCACTGCCTTTATTTCCACAGGGCGGCACGAGGCGCGGAGAGCAGCCGAACAGCGCGGCAGGAGCTGGCCTGAGCCCACACACCACACCTGACATCACCACAAACACACGGGACACACGACACGGGACGCGCAGAGCCGTCCTGGCAGCGAGGGACACAAATGCCAGGGGGGACGACAAAGCCTTGGAGGCTCCCTGGAGGCCACAGGGATGGAGCAACCGGTGAGGTGGGGCCGAGTCCCTCCGGAGGCGGCGGGGAGCGAGCGGGCTGGGAAGGAGGCCATGGCCAGGCCTCCCGGGTGGCACAACTGCACGTGGAGGGTCTGGGCTGGACCACGGGGGACCCCCTGAGCTGGGGCGGGGGGCTGCAGGTGAGCCCACAGGCAGAGCTCACACGGTGCCAGCCCCTCAGGAGCTCCTCTTGAGCCGCAGGGCGTTGTCCAGGGCCACCAGCTGGCGCAGGAAGCCGCGGTTGGGGATGATCCCGCGGTGGTCCTTGACCGTCTTTATGGCTTCCACCAGGGGCATGTGGTGGCGGATCATGAGGTAGGCGAGGACCAGGGTGGCCGACCTGCTGACCCCGACGGCACAGTGCACGAGGATCCTCCCTGGGGGGACACGGCGGCTGCGTCACGGCAGAGCCAGGAAAATCCCACATTTTCAGCCCAAAAAACCTGCGGAGCACCCGGCTGTGCCCTGGAGCCGTGGGCCAGCGCCCTCATGCAGCCTGTTCCCTCTGGGGAGGAGGTGATGCCATGCAGGGGACGCCGCTGGGGTCATCCCGTGAGGGGACACCATTGGGGTGATCCCACAAGGAGACGCCATTGGGGTCATCTCATGTGGGGACACCATTAGGATTATCCCATGAGGAGACACCATTGGGATTATCCCATGAAAAGACAACATTGAGGTGATCCCATGAGGAGACATCATCAGGGTGATCCCACAAGGAGACACCATTGGGGTCATCTCATGTGGGGACACCATTGGGGTGATCCCACAAGGAGACGCCATTGGGATCATCCCATGAGGGGACACCATTGGGGTGATCCCACAAGGAGACGCCATTGGGGTCATCCCATGTGGGGACACCATTAGGATTATCCCATGAGGAGACACCATTGGGATTATCCCATGAAAAGACAACATTGAGGTGACCCCATGAGGAGACATCATCAGGGTGATCTCACAAGGAGACACCATTGGGATTATCCCATGAAAAGACAACATCGGGGTGATCCCATGAGGAGACACCATCGGGGTGATCCCACAAGGAGACACCATTGGGATTATCCCATGAGGGGACACCCACCATTGGGGTGATCCCGTGAGGGGACACCATCACCATTGGGATTATCCCATGAAAAGACAACATTGGGGTGATCCCATGCGGGGACACCATTGGGATTATCCCACGAGGAGACATCACTGAGGTGATCCCATGAGGAGACACCACTGGGATTATCCAATGAAGAGACACCATTGGGATTATCCTATGAGGAGACACCACTGAGGTGATCCCATGAGGAGACACCATCACCATTGGGATTATCCCATGAAAAGACATCATTGAGGTGATCCCATGAGGAGACACCACTGGGATTATCCCATGAAGAGACGCCATTGGGGTGATCCCACAAGGAGACACCTTTGGAATTATCCCATGCGGGGACACCCACCATTGGGGTCATCCCATGAGGAGACACCATTGGGGTGATCCCACAAGGAGACACCATTGGAATTATCCCATGCGGGGACACCCACCATTGGGGTGATCCCACAAGGAGACACCATTGGGATTATCCCATGCAGAGGACACCATCGAGGTGATCCCATGAGGGGACACCATTGAGGTGATCCCATGAGGGGACACCATTGAGGTGATCCCATGAGGAGACACCATTGGGGTGATCCCACAAGGAGACACCATTGGGATTATCCCATGCAGAGGACACCATCGAGGTGATCCCATGAGGGGACACCATCCCAGCCTGGAAACACCTCTCTTTCCCAGGATCCTTAACAACCACCACCACCACCAGACCACCACGCCAGCTCCCCAGCCCAGCTCCCCCCATCCCTTCTCCCTCTCCTCCCCCAGCCCCTTGCCCGGGGACCTTCGTTGAGGGCCTGGTGGATGAAGTCAGCGGCGGGGTAGAAGTAGGGGCTCATGTCGAACGAGGGCGAGTCGTGGGCCTCGATGCCCAGGTAGCGGATGCCCGTGCCCTCGTAGTAGTCGGCGCCGCCACGCCAGCGGCAGTGCGAGGCGTTCAGCACGTGGGTGATGCGCAGCTGCAGCAGCTCCCGGCGGTTGGACGCGATGTCTCTGCAGGGACAGCAGGCAGGGGACACCTCAGAGCACCAGAAGTGTCCCACAGCACTGGAAAGGCTGTCCTGGATAAACGTTTCCGGCTGAGAGAGCTGGATGTAAAAACCTGGCGGATTTTTGAGATTCTCAGGTTTGATGGCGATCTCACGGCCCTGGCTCCGTGGACACCCACCCTGCACAGCTCTGCCACCTCCTTCCTCCTTTGTCCCAGCCAAATCTCTGCAGGGACAGCAGAGGGGACACCTCAGAGCGCCAGAAGTGTCCCAGCATGGTGGAAACGCTGTCCTGGATAAATGTTTCCGGCTGAGAGAGCTGGATGTAAAAACCTGGCGGATTTTTGAGATTCTCGGGTTTTATGGTGATCTCACAGCTCGTGGACAGCCTACCTTGCCCACCCTGGCTCGGCAGAGCTGGGACCTCCTGCTCAGCTCCTTCCTCCTCCGTCCCCACGGACCCAGCACCCATCACATCCTGCTCTGCCTCACCTTCCCCAAAGAATCACAGAATCTCTGAATCACTGAATTACAGAATTACAGAATCACTGAATCCCCAAATCCCTGAATCACAGAATCACTGAATCACAGAATCCCCAAATCCCCGAATCCCTGAATCCCTGAATCACAAAATCATTGAATTACAGAATCACAGAATCCCCAAATCCCTGAATCACAGAATCACTGAATCACAGAATCCCCAAATCCCTGAATCCCTGAATCACAAAATCATTGAATTACAGAATCACAGAATCCCCAAATCCCTGAATCATAGAATCACTGAATTACAGAATCACTCAATCACAGAATCACAGAATCCCCAAATCACTGAATTACAGAATCACTCAATCACAGAATCACTGAATCCCCAAATCACTGAATTACAGAATCACTCAATCACAGAATCACTGAATCCCCAAATCACTGAATTACAGAATCACTCAATCACAGAATCACAGAATCCCCAAATCACTGAATTACAGAATCACTCAATCACAGAATCACTGAATCACTGAATCACTAAACCAAACCCAGTGCCACATCCAGGCTTGTTTTAAACACACCCGGGGATGGTGTCTCCACCACCTCCCCGGGCAGCCATTGCAGAACTTTATCCCCCTTTCTGTAAAAAACTTTTTCCTAATATCCAACCTCTATTTCCCTTGGTGCAGCTTAAGGCTGTGTCCTCTGGCTCTGTCAGTGGTGCCTGGAGGAAGAGCCCAACCCCAGCTGAGCACAGCCACCCTTCAGGGAGCTGCAGAGTGACAAGGTGCCATCTCCCCATCCCAGATCTCCCCATTTCTCCCCATTTCCTGGACTCTCCCCCAGTGGAAGAGGTTTTACAGCGACTTCTGCGAGCCAGAGACGAGGTTGATCAGAGGATCCACGTTTACCCCTGAAAGAATTTCCTACCGAGGTCGTTGACACAGAAACCAAGAAAGAAAGAAGGAGAAACAGGAGAAACCTACAACTGCCTGTTCCAATGAGCACTTTGCCTCTCGTGACCAGCGAGTCAGGTGTAAACTTCTGAGCTTGGTAAGAATGTATAAAAATGCTACAATAAAACGAGAGTGAAAATGCATGCTGCAGTAAAACGAGAGAGAAAATGCATGCTGCAGTAAAATGAGAGAGAAAATGCATGCTGCAGTAAAATGAGAGAGAAAATGCACGCTACAGTAAAATGAGAGTGAAAATGGAGCGTGTTGCTTTGCGCTGTCTCCGCGTCCACCACGCCGGCCCCGGCCCGAGTCGCTGGCCACACTTACTGGTCTCCCAGGTAGAGGCCTGGCCACACCTCGTCGGCGTGGTTGCAGGCCGTCTTGCCCGTGTACAGCAGCCGCTCCAGCTCGAAGACGCTGAGGATGGGGTGGCTCCCGCGCTCGTCCCGCGGGGCGCGGCTCGGGGACCTGCTGCTGGGCCTGTAGAGCCTGGACAGGAAAGCCATGGGCGCTGCCCAGCCCCACAAGGCATGCCTGTGGGGACGGGGAGCCCGGACGGGGGCCTGGGGGTCACCTCTGCTGCCGCTGCCACCCACGGTCCTGTCGGGGAGCAGAGGAGAGGCTGTCAGGAGAAACGGCTCCTCGCCCAGGGGCTGGGGGTGTCCAGGGCAGGGAATGGGGCTGAGGGAGCTGGAAAGGGGCTCAGCCTGGAGGAAAGTGAGGATCAGGAGGGACCTTGTGGCTCTGCACAACTCCTGACAGGAGGGGACTGTTGCCCTGATTTTTAAGAGCGTTGAGTTTTCTTTTATAGCTCTTTTGAAAGTTTTAAAGTTCTCATAAAACTTCCTTAGCCTTCTGATAATGTTTGCATATTTCTACTGGAGTTCTCACGCGCTGTTCATGTGAATAATGATTGTTTTGCATTCTTCTTCGTGGGAGGAGAGAATTGACGGGCTGTTGGTTTGACCAGTGTGGTTGGAGAGGTGACAACTTTGGGAGGGGCCAAAGGGTTAAAAGGCAAAACCTCCGTTGTGTGGGCGAGCACATGGTGGGGAAAAAATCCTCTGCTGCTGTCGCCGCAATATTTCCTCTATTCATTCTGCTGTATTTTTGATAAGGTTCTAATAAACCTTTTTAAATCTTCTGAAAAAGAGTAGCGCTTCTCACACTTCCAAGAAGGAAAACTGCTGGGGAGAACTTCCAGCTGCCAGAGCCTCCCCGGGCCCAGCGTGGCTCCAGCCCCACGGCTTTGGGCTGAGGCCACCTTGGCAGGAGTTGCCCTGCCCAGGAGCCCCCCTCCCTGCTCTGCTGCCAGGGGACGGTGCCAGCTCGGGGCTGGCGCTGCCAACCCGCGCTGGGAGGCGAGGAAAGGCGGCCAGGCCCGGGCACGGCACCAGGAGCGGGCAGGAAAAGCCCCAAAACAGGTGGAGGATTCCATATGGCACCGGGCAGCCTGGCCGCGGCACAAAACCCTGCGGGGCGGGCGGGGCAGGATTAACCCTCCCCGGGCACGGTCCTGCGGCTGCTCGGGCGCTGCTTTGGGCTGGCAAGAGTTAACTGCAGGGCATGAGCAAGCTCCTTTTACCCAGCAGCTCCTCCAGGGCACGGCCCTGCTCCCGAGCCTGCATCCTTCGCTGCTGTCGCACATCTGCCCGGGCAGTCCCCGCTGCCAGATGTGGTCAGAGCGGCCTTTTTGTGCTCCCTTCGCTGTCGTCCCTCCCTGAGGAGGAGAAATTCTCCTTCTCACCTCGCCGCTGCTGCCCTGGAGCCTCCCCTCCCCTCGCAGCGCTGCCCGGCTGGGCTGGGGGAGGCGCAGCGACCTCGGGCTGCTCCCCCGTGACATTCCCGGGACCTCCTCTGTCCTTCCCCCGTGACATTCCCGGGACCTCCTCGGTCCCTCCTCTGTGACATTCCCGGGACCTCCTCTGTCCTTCCCCCGTGACATTCCCGGGACCTGCTCGGTCCCTCCTCTGTGACATTCCCGGGACCTCCTCTGTCCTTCCCCCGTGACATTCCCGGGACCTCCTCTGTCCTTCCCCCGTGACATTCCCGGCACCTCCTTGGTCCTTCCCCCGTGACATTCCCGGCACCTCCTCGGTCCTTCCCCCGTGACATTCCCGGCACCTCCTCGGTCCTTCCCCCGTGACATTCCCGGGACCTCCTCGGTCCCCCCTCTGTGACATTCCCGAGGCTCCAGCCAGCCGAGCAGGAGCAAGGAGCCTCCAGAGCCTCCAGCCATGTCTTGGCAACGCCGAGGAAAACGCGGCAAGGGCAGGGGGGGGAGCTCGGAGGGAGCCCAAGGAGACCCCGGGATGTCCCCATGTCCCTTCCCTGTGCCAGGGGGGCTGCTCGGCCTCTGCCCGGCACCCCGGGTGCTGCCAGCCCTGCCCAGGTGTCACCCACACCCTCCCTGCTCCCTGGGCTCCTCCAGGCTGGGAATTCGGGCTGGGACAGGCTCCGGGCAGGGCCGAGCTCCCGAAACCTTGTGTGACCTTGGTGGCAGCACGGCCGCGCGTCCGCAGCCCCGGGCAGCGCCGGAATCAGCGGCTGGATCGTGGGGAGGGCTGGAAGGGCGGAATTCCAGCCGCTCTCATCGCCACAGCTGGCTGGAAAAACAACCATCCCCACCCAGCCCGGGCTCCCAGCCCGGCCCGGAGCCGCCCGCAGCCCCCCCCGAGGTTCGGGGAGAGGCTCTGCCCCGCAGCCGGAGCTGGGAACAGCCCCTGGAGCGCTCCCGGCACTTCCCGGGCAGGGCTGGCCCCGGGCCGGGGGCAGAGCCGGGGCTCGCCCGCTGCTCCCCGGCCCCCGGGCCCTGCTGGGATGGGGGAATGGTCCTGGGGGATGGGGGATGGACCCGTGGGATGGGGGAGATGGTTCTGTGGGACTGGGGGGTGGTCCTGGGGGATGGGGGATGGACCCGTGGGATGGGGGGATGGTCTTGTGGGGTGCAGGGAGAGAGGAGGGATGCAGGAATGATCCTGTGGGGTGCAGGAATGATCCCGTGGGATGGGGGGGATGGCCCTGTGGGGTGCAGGAATGATCCTGTGGGGTGCAGGGAGAGGTGAAGGACACAGGGATGATCCCGTGGGGTGCAGGAATGATTCTGTGGGATGGGGGGGATGGCTCTGTGGGGTGCAGGGAGAGGTGCAGGACGCAGGGATGATCCCGTGGGGTGCAGGAATCATCCTGTGGGATGGCGGGGGGGGATGGTTCTGTGGGGTGCAGGAATGATCCCGCGGGGCGTAGGGAATGATTCTGTGGGGTGCAGAAATGATTCTGTGGGATGGGGAGGGTGGTCCTGTGGGGTGCAGGAATGATCCTCATGGGATGCAGGAATGAGTCTGTGGGGTGCAGGAATGATTCTGTGGGGTGCAGGAATGATCCCGTGGGGTGCAGGAATGATCCCGTGGGACGCAGGAATGATTCTGTGGGATGGGGAGGGTGGTCCTGTGGGGTGCAGGAATGATTCTGTGGGGTGCAGGAATGATCCCGTGGGGTGCAGGAATGATTCTGTGGGGTGCAGAAATGATCCCGTGGGGTGCAGGAATGATCCCGTGGGGTGCAGGAATGATTCTGTGGGGTGCAGGAATGATCCCGTGGGGTGCAGAAATGATTCTGTGGGGTGCAGGAATGATCCCGTGGGATGGGGGGGATGGCTCCGCGGGGTGCAGGGAGAGGTGCAGGACGCAGGGATGATCCCGTGGGGTGCAGGAATCATCCTGTGGGATGGCGGGGGGGATGGTTCTGTGGGGTGCAGGAATGATCCCGCGGGGCGTAGGGAATGATTCTGTGGGGTGCAGAAATGATTCTGTGGGATGGGGAGGGTGGTCCTGTGGGGTGCAGGAATGATCCTCATGGGATGCAGGAATGAGTCTGTGGGGTGCAGGAATGATTCTGTGGGGTGCAGGAATGATCCCGTGGGGCGCAGGAATGATTCTGTGGGGTGCAGGAATGATCCCGTGGGATGGGGGGGATGGCTCCGCGGGGTGCAGGGAGAGGTGCAGGACGCAGGGATGATCCCGTGGGGTGCAGGAATCATCCCGTGGGGTGCAGGAGGGAGCCGTGCCGAGGCTCCGCGCCCCAGGGACACCCCAGGGACACCCCAGGGACACCCCGGGAGCCGCGGGGGGGGTTGGGGCAGCCCCGAGCGTACCTTGGCGAGGGCCGGGAGCCGGGGCAGGATCGGAGCGGGATCAGCTCCGGTCGGCCATGTCTCGCTGCTGCCGCCGCCGCTGGAGGGAGGCTGATGTCGGAGCAGCTATTTTAAGGCATGACACGGCCAGCGGCAGCCGCGTTTGTGCCAGCCTGGCCGCGGAGGGGACGCGCGGGCACCGCGGAGCGCCCGCGGCCCCGCGCGGCAGCGGCAGCGACAGCGACAGCGACAGCGGCAGCGACAGCGGCAGCGACAGCGACAGCGGCAGGGACAGGGACAGCGGCAGGGACAGGGACAGCGACAGCGGCAGCGACCGCGACAGCGACAGCGGCAGGGACAGGGACAGCGACAGCGGCAGCGACAGCGACAGCGGCAGCGGCAGCGACAGCGACCGCGACCGCGACAGCGACAGCGACAGCGACAGCGGCAGCGACAGCGACAGCGGCAGGGACAGCGACAGCGGCAGGGACAGCGGCAGGGACAGCGACAGCGACAGCGGCAGCGACAGCGACAGCGACAGGGACAGGGACAGGGACAGCGACAGCGGCAGGGACAGGGACAGGGACAGGGACAGGGACAGCGACAGCGACAGCGGCAGGGACAGGGACAGGGACAGGGACAGCGACAGCGACAGCGGCAGCGACAGCGGCAGCGACAGCGACAGCGACAGGGACAGGGACAGGGACAGCGACAGCGGCAGGGACAGGGACAGGGACAGGGACAGGGACAGCGACAGCGACAGCGGCAGGGACAGGGACAGGGACAGGGACAGCGGCAGCGACAGCGGCAGCGGCAGCGACAGCGACAGGGACAGCGACAGCGACAGCGGCAGCGACAGGGGCAGCGGCAGCGACAGGGACAGGGACAGCGACAGGGACAGCGACAGGGACAGCGACAGCGGCAGCGACAGCGGCAGCGGCAGCGACAGGGACAGGGACAGCGACAGCGACCGCGACAGGGACAGCGACAGCGACAGCGACAGCGACAGGGACAGCGACAGCGACAGCGACAGCGACAGCGGCAGCGACAGCGACAGCGACCGCGACAGGGACAGGGACAGGGACAGGGACAGCGACAGGGACAGGGACAGGACAGGGACAGGGACAGCGACAGGGACAGGGACAGGGACAGGGACAGCGACAGGGTCCCCAAATGCCCCGCGGTGCCTCCTCCGCTTCCCCCCGGAGCCGCGGGAGCGCGGGGAGAGCAGGAAAAGCTGCCCCGGCGGTGCTGAGGACAGGACTTCCCTCCCAACCGTCTCCAGGAGATGATTTTGGGGTTTATTTTTTTGGTTTTTCTCAGGTATTTTTTTGTATTTTTTCCTTCCCAGGTGATTTTTTTTGGGGGGGTATTTTTTGGGTGTTTTTTCTATTTTTCCTTCCCAGGCAATGCTTTTTTTGATATTATTTTGGATATTTTTTTTATTTTTCCTTTCCAGGCAATGTTTTTTTTTTTTATTATTTTGGTGGGGTTTTTTTGGTTTGTTTTTTTTTTTTTTTTTGTATTTTTCCTTCCCAGGCGATTTTTTTGTATTAAATTTTTTTTTTTTTTTCCTTCCCAGGCGATTTTTTTTTGTATTTTTTTGATTTTTTTGTATTTTTCCTTCCCAGGCGATTTTTTTTGTGTTAAATTTTTTTTTTTGTATTTTTCCTTCCCAGGCGATTTTTTTTTTTTTTGTATTTTTTGGATTCTTTTTTGTATTTTTCCTTACCAGGCTATGTTCTTTTGTATTTTTTTCCCAGCTGACCTCGTCCCCCTCCCCTTTTTCTACCTCCAGGGCTTGGTGAGGTTTTCTCCGTGCGCAGAGAAAATAAACCTTGGATTTATGTGGGGATATCAAAGCAGGGAATGGCTTGGCTTGGGAAGTTCATCTCGTTCCACGGTTCCGTGGTTCCATTCCAAATTCAGACAATTTACAAATTCCTGTCGAAGGCAGGGAATATTTTTTTTTCCAAAGGTTGAAAAAAAAATTAAAAAATGAAATTTAAAAAAAAAAAAAAAGGAACTCACGATTGATTGGGGTTTTTTTTGTTTTTTTCTCTTTTTTTTTTTTTTTTGTTCTTTTGACAGCTCCGAAACGCCACCATTGATTTCACAAGCGCTGCAATGTTTCAGTTAAACATTTTCCAGAAAAGTTTGACTCAGATCAGAAAGTGGGAGTGTGGTGGGAAAAAAACGATGGGGAAGAATGGAAATGAGCTGTTCCTGGCGGAACCACTCATCCCAAAATTCCCCCACACATCCCGAGATTCCCCCACTCCAGCTTGCTGGAAACCCAGGAATTTCTCCTGTTTTTTTGCAGCTGGGCCTGTGTTAATTTAATAATTTAATCCCGGGATTTAATCCCGGATTTAATCCCGGATTATCCCAGAGGGATTGAGCAGGGAGGTCCTGGGCGGGGCTGCTCTCCCCTCACTGATCCCTTGGGATTTTGTAGCCCTGGGATGCTCCAGCTTGGGAAAAACCTGCCCATGACCCTGGAAAATGGGGTTGGTTATCCTTAACCCGCAGAAAAAATGGAGTTTTCACTCCGGCCTGGCCACACTCCTCCAAAAAAGAGGCACTGAGAGGAAATCCCTGAGCTCTGTCAGGATTTCAGTGTGGCCGGCACAAAAAGTTAAATCTGAATTGAAACAAAAGTAAAAACACACACCCCAAAAAAAAACCCCCAAAAAACCCCAAAAAACCCAAAAAACCCAAAAAACCCAAAAAACCGAAGTCACAACCCCCCTGCAAAAAAAAAAAACCAAACAAAAAAAACCAGCCAAAAAAACCAAACAAAAAAAGCCCAAACAAATAATAATAAAAAAACCAAAACCAAAATAACAACAACAACAAAAACACCTCAAAACCAAAACACAAAACAAAAAAAAAATAACCCAACAAAAAGCTACAGGGAAGAAAAGGAGGTGGATAAATGTTTTGGCAGCGCGTTGCCTGCAGGGAACTCGCCGGTCATTTAGGCTCTGGTTTTGTTCCATGAATAAAGTCATTTAGGCCCGGGATTAGCGGTTGCTCTGGTTTTGTTCCATGAATAAAGTCATTTAGGCCCGGGATTAGCGGTTGCTCTGGTTTTGTTCCATGAATAAAGTCATTTAGGCCCGGGATTAGCGGTTGTTCGGGTTTTGTTCCATTAATAAAGTCATTTAGGCCCGGGATTAGCGGTTGTTCGGGTTTTGTTCCATTAATAAAGTCATTTAGGCCCGGGATTAGCGGTTGCTCTGGTTTTGTTCCATTAATAAAGTCACTTAGGCCCGGGATTAGCGGTTGTTCGGGTTTTGTTCCATTAATAAAGTCATTTAGGCCCGGGATTAGCGGTCGTTCGGGTTTTGTTCCATTAATAAAGTCATTTAGGCCCGGGATTAGCGGTCGTTCTGGTTTTGTTCCATTAATAAAGTCATTTTAGCAATTGTTCTGGTTTTGTTCCAGCAGTAAAGCCGGGATTGTTTTGTGGGGCAGCCAGAAGTCCCCAGCAAAGGTGCGAGGGCTCCTCGATAATGACATTTCAGCTGCTCCCAGGCTGCTGGCGTGGTGCTTTCAGTCTGAAACTGGGGAGAAATATTAATTCTCTGTGGTGGTTTTGGCTTGCTAATTTGAGATTTTGTTAATTTTTGAGATTTTTTTTTTTTTTTTTTTTTTTTTTTTTTTTTTTGGGTGGTGTGTTGTGAGCTTGTGGCCCCCACGCCGGGCAACTCCCCGTGGGCTCCCCTGGCGGGGGAGACCCTCCTGGAGCAGTTCTGTGTCAGGAAAAGCAGACGCACTGGACTTTTTCCTGTCGTCAGCTTCTTGTTTTATTGTCATCTTATCGAGACCTCAGCACGCTGTCTGCACCCAGCCCCTGCGTGCCCGAAAACAGCACAAAAATGGCAACAACCTCGTGCTCCAAGGCTTGTAAGTCTAATCAAAAACTAAACTACCCAATTAAGAAGTGACGCCTAAATTATTTCCCTTTCTGACCCCTACAGACCCTCAATGCGGATTTTTCTGCCCAATTACGAGAAACCACCCAAACCCAAGGAGAAGATAGAAGGAACTCGAGTCACCACCCTGTGCCCTCCATCCTGAACCCATCTAGAACAAACTAAAAACCCTAAACCCTAAATTCCCCACCCCTGTGACACACTGCACTGCTCCCTGCAATCCCCACGATCTATTTCACACTTTGGTGGTCTCTGGTTTACCTTGAGGCTTTGGGAGTTTTCTCCATGAGTGAGGGTCAGCGTTTTCCTGGGAGTCAGGGCGCACAGGGGGATGTTCCCGCTGCCCCGGGCTCCCACATGGTGTTAATGAGCCTGGTGGGTTTTGGTGTTCGTTAATTATTGGTGTACTTGCTTCTTGTCCTTAGGGAGGATTAGGAGAAAGGCAAAGTAGGTTTAAAATTTTAAAAGGGTATAAAGTAAGTAATCAAAAGAAAGAGCAATAAAAATTGGAATAAAACTTTTAGAATGCTTTTCTCTTTTTTTTACAATTTTTTTTTTTTTTTTTAATTGATAATGTAAAGAAATGAAACTTAAAATTGTGCCTGGGCCCACCGAAGGAGAGGCACCCCCTGCTCCGTGGCACATCCGGAGGATTTGGGAGCACGGGCAGAGCAGCGGGGTCTGAGCAGGGATCTGGGAATGGGATGGGATTGGGATCCATGGGGTGGGATGGGATCTGTGGGATAGGATGGGATCCATGGGATGGGATCTGTGGGATGGGATCCATGGGATGGGATGGGATCAGTGGGATGGGATCCATGGGATGGAATGGGATGGGATGGGATGGGATCCATAGGATGGGATGGGATCCGTGGGATAGGATGGGATGGGATCCATGGGATGGGATCCATGGGATGAGATGGGATGGGATCTGTGGGATAGGATGGGATTTGTGGGATGGGATTGGATCCATGGGATGGGATGGGATCCATAGGATGAGAAGGAATGGGATGGGATCCATGGGATGGGATCAGTGGGATGGGATCCATGGGATAGGATTGGTGGGATGGGATCCATGGGATGGGATGGGATGGGATGGGATCCATGGGATGGGATCAGTGGGATGGGATCAGTGGGATCCATGGAATGGGATCAGTGGGATGGGATCCATGGGATGGGATGGGATGGGATGGGATCCATGGGATGGGATGGGATTGGATGGGATGGGATGGGATGGGATGGGCTCCATGGGATCAGATGGAAGCACAGCTGGAAAAGTTCACGTTGGCAGCCACTGGAGGCTGCTCTGGTCATACATAAATCACCTTCATCATCCTTCACCAAAACCACAAAAACAACCTCTGCCAGCCCCTTCCACCCCCCAGCTGCGGATAAACCTGGAAAACCCCTCCTGGAGGGGGGATCCCTCAGCTCCCAGCCCCACTTGTGTGGGATTCAGCCCTGTCCCATTTGGGTGCCTCCCTCTCCCCTCCAGGGACATTCCCGTGGTTTTGCCGGGAGGTTCCTGCGGGATTCACTCTGAAATCTCCTCTTCAAGCAGGTAATTAAAACGTAATGGTGTTTATATTGCAGACGGAGGCGAGAGAAAAATAACAATAGTAATAATAATCACAATAAACACGACTTTGCTGCTCAGGAGAGTTTGTCAAATGGCTCCTGGAGAGGCTGGGCACACTTTAATGAGTTTAAAGACGAGGATTTACACTCGGCAAACTCATTCCGTTGTTCACAGGTGACTGCTGAGGTGAAGCTGCTTTCAGGGGCAGCCGGAGCTGTGGCCGCAGCAGGACAAAATAAAAAGGAAATAATAATAATAAAAAAAGGGCATTAAAATCCCATAACTTTTACAGCAGCGGATCTGCAGAACGGAATTGCAGCTCTGCAGAGTCCAGGAGCGAGCCTGGATTAATGGCTTGGCTTTTCCAGGCCGTTCAGACCGGCTCGTTTCATGCAAGATAAAGTACAGGACCCCGCCTGCCCTGGAACCTGAGAGAGCTTGGGGTAACTCGGGGGTAACTCAGGAGTAACTCAGGAGTAACTCACGGGTAATTCTGGGACCACTCATGGATAACTCGGGGGTAACTCAGGAGTAACTCACGGGTAATTCACGGGTAATTCAGGGATCACTCATGGATAACTCGGGGGTAACTCAGGAGTAACTCACGGGTAATTCAGGGATCACTCAAGGGTAACTCACAGGTAACTCAGGAGTAACTCACGGGTAATTCAGGGATCACTCAAGGGTAACTCACAGGTAACTCAGGAGTAACTCACAGGTAACTCAGGGATAACTCATGGATAACTCAGGGGTAACTCGAGGGTAACTCAGGGATCACTCAGGGGTAACTCATGGATAACTCAGGAATAACTCAGGAGTAACTCATGGCTAATTCAGGGATCACTCATGGATAACTCGGGGGTGACTCAGGAGTAACTCATGGGTAATTCAGGGATCACTCAAGGGTGACTCACAGGTAACTCAGGGGTAACTCATGGATAACACAGGGGTAACTCAGGGATAACTCAGAGGTAACTCAAAGGTAACTCAGGCATAACTCATGGATAACTCAGGAGTAACTCACAGGTAATTCAGGGATCACTGAGGGATCACTCATGGATAACTCAGGAATAACTCAGGAGTAACTCATGGGTACCTCAGGGATAACTCAGGCATAACTCATGGATAACTCAGGCATAACTCATGGGTAACTCAGGGATAACTCAGAGGTAACTCAGGGGTAATTCAGGGGTAATTCAGAGGTAATTCAGGGATAACTCAGGGATCACTGAGGGATAACTCCGGGGTAACTCAGGGGTCACTCAAGGGTAACTCAGCGATAACTCAAGGGTAACTCAGGGGTAACTCAGGGGTTACTCAGGGTCACAGCTGGGTCAGGGTCCCATCCCTGGCCCAGGGCCGTGCTCTGGGTGCTGCACCCAGCCCCAGCTGGAACTGAAATTTCCCCTAAAAGCTCCCAGCGAGCCCCTAGAGCAGCCCCACGGGTGCTGCGCAAATGTCTCCTAAATCCGGGGGCTGCCGTGCTCCGCGGGACCAAACAGCTTCGTGTGGCTGAGGAGAGGGTGGCTCCAGGCCTCAGCTTCACCCTGCTGCAAATAAAGAGGCGGCCCAGCCCAACAAAGCTGAGAAATCCAAGTGCTGGGAGCCCAGATCCCGATTTCCTGCCGGTAAAATCGGCTGCACCCACCCGGACAGAGCTCAGGGTCGACCCGCGGCTCTGCTCTCCTGGGGAAAGCTTGGAAGCAATGGGAAATATCCAGGATTTGCCTCTGCTCCCCTCCTGCCCCTCCCCTGGCGGGTTTTTGCCACCCACATGGGCACTTCATCACTGTTCTCCTTCCTTTTGGAAAGCGCTGACGTGTAATTATTGCCGTGATTAACGCTCTTGTGCAGCTAATTGTAATTACACCTTCCCATCCCCAGCCTCAATTACTCATCCTCGCCTCAGCCCAATGTTTTCCTTTCCCCGAGGTTCTGGAAGTTGTCTGGCCTGGATAAACACTCGCAGCAAACCGTCCCAGCATCCCAAACTCCTCCGTTTCCTCCACGGGGATTAATTTCGGGCCGTAAGGATGAAAAAAGGCCGGCTCACGGGCTGGTGTAAATCCACCACGCTGATTTACAGCAGGGGAGGTGTCAGATGTTTCACTGAGAAGCCGCTGACATCCCAGGAAATATTGCTGAGGGAGTCCCCACGTATCAAAAAATCCATAATTGTTGAGATTATTGGGATACTGGGACACAAGATGGATGATGGGCTTTGGACCTGGTTAGCATAAGAGATCTGATGCCTTGGCAGGAGCAAACTTTGAGGATTAAAAGAAGATTCACTCAGACTGGTTTACTAGAAAAAAAAAAAAAAAAAGAAAATTACAGCAGACTTCTGCAAGCCAGAGGTGTTTAAAATGTGTAAGTTTGTTTATGTGATGATTAACCCAATCACTGCAGTAAAAAGTAAAACTGGATTTCCTAGAGGAAGAATATAAGCAGCTGTACCTCGCGATAAAATCGGATTTTTAACCGTCACACCGAGTCCCCGTCCCTCCTCATCGCTGCTACACCCCAGGCTCTGCCAGGATGCACCAGCTGTACAGGGAGCATCTTGCAATAAAGCCTAATAAAAGCCACGGGTGCCTTTTTGGGGCTACCTAAAAGCAGAGGCCTGACAAAGTTAAAGCATTTCTATTTCTTGAAGCGCCTTCAGGGACATTTAGGGCAGACACCCAGAATGGACGAGGGTCACAGGTTTTTATGCTTTTGTAAATTTGGTCCATTTGCATATTGGGGATTAATCTTCCAATTACAGCTTCAGGTCATGAAGTCATGGACCCCAGGTTTGCTGCCCCCAACTTGTGGGAGTCCAGGACACCCCTCTGGCTGCCCTGGCTGGCTCCAGACCCTGGCATGAAGTCAAAAACCACCTGTGGCTTCCATTTTAGCCTGTGGAAAAAAACTGCCAGCTTTGTGTGAGGAATTACAAACCACAAGGGTTTGAGCAGTGTGGGAGTTGAGTTAACACAGGGTGAAAAAGTAGAAATTTGGGGTCTTTAGAATATAATTCAGGGGGTTAAGATGGAGGGATTTGGGCATGTCCCAGCCTTCTTTTCCTTCTCCTTGCCCTCCATGTCTTGCTGTGATGGTGACACTTTTCTGTGGGTTTCAGGTAGAGATTCACAGTCTAACGTAGGTGATAGGTGTTGGCAAAAAATTGTAAACATAGCACAGGTGGTTTTGAGTATAAAATGTGGGAGCCGCCCAGGGCTCGCGGCAGATTGCCACGGCTTCCTCTCAGGACGGATCTCTGCAGGTCAGAGCAAGAATGTTCTAGATAAGGGAAAATAAACAACCTTGAAAACGCATTCCAGACTCCTTCTTTGTCTGCACGGGCTGGGAAAAGGACTTTCACACAACAAGCTGACCTCGACACCAACTCATTTTTGTGTCCATCTCAGGGCCTGAGGCAGGGAGGTGTCCTTGGTTCCCAGCCTGGAGAGGAATCGTTGTGTCTGCCCCAAACGGGGAAGCAGCAGCTCACAGTGTGTGTGTGGAGTTTGGGGTTCTGCACTAAAGAACTGCAGGGTTATGAATGGATGGAGAACAGAAAAGCTGAAATCCCGAGGCGTCACCACAAAAAGGAAGCTCCAGAGCCAAAGCCACAAACGACTTCCAGAACGAGGTGGTTTCAGCTCAGCAGCCTGGCAGGGCTTTGCTGGGCTCGCTCCAGACCAGGTGACAGCAGATTTATGGGTCCCCCAGGAGCTGGGAGTGGGGGTTTGATGGAGCTGAGCTGTTCCTGGAGCTGTGGGAATGCAGAAGGGCTTGGCGTGGAAGCCTGGGGGAAGACTGGGATGGGCTCCTCGCTCCATCCTCCCCTGGGCTCTGATTCCGGGCTGCAGGCCGGGCCCTGCGAGGCACAGCAGCTCCAAAATCCACCCCATTCCCAAAAACCTGCAGGAAGGAATGAAGGAATGAAGGAATGAGGGAATGAAGGAATGAAGGAATGAAGGAAGAGGTGAACTCCCAGCCCAGAGATTGCTGCAGGGACAGCCTGGTGCCACCCAGGCCAGGGACAGGGACACAAAATAGGGACAGCCTGGTGCCACCCCTGCCAGTTCCCAGTGCTGATTTGAGCTGTGACTACAGTAAAACGCCCGCCCTGCCCCGCGCCTGCAGCTGAGAGCTGACAGGAAGCTTTTTTTATTTTTGAAAAAAATAAAAAAATACATTTTCAGTCTTCAAAGGCTTCATGCCTCAGCTGCTGTTCCCGGCCCCAAACTCTGCTGCGTGTTTTCCCTCAGCCGACTGGAACAAGCAGCTGGGACTCACCTGAAAAGTGCCATAAATCATCCCCCTGCCCTTTTTGCCAGCCTTGGTGCCCGACCTGCATCCTCTGAGACCAGAGCATGGATCCCTGCAGCACTGCTGGGGAAAGGGAGGCGAAAGAAATGAAAAGAAAAGTGAAACGACTCCATTGTTGTCTGGGTGGTTTCCAAATGAACCCATCAAAGTCGGGAGGATTATTGGAGCTGATAGCTGTGGATCCACAAGCAGATAAATGGGGAAATGATTGGGAAACTGCTGTTGGGATTGGGAAACTGCTGTTGGGATTGGGAAACTGCTGTTGGGATTGGGAAACTGCTGTTGGGATTGGGAAACTGCTGTTGGGATTGGGAAACTGCTGTTCCGCTCAGCCGGGGCTGCAGGAAGTTCCCAGCCCTGGCTAATTGCTCCATTTTGCAGTTTTAATTAAGTGCAGCCTCCTGAAGGAGCTGCTCCAGACAGAGCCCGTGCACGGCAGAGCTCCCACAGCTCCCGGGATGTGCCCTGAGCTCCTTGGAGCAGCTCCTGCCCCAGGGACGGCAACAGGGCAATGACGGATTTCATGGAATATCCACGGGATTGGGCTCATGGAATGTCCACGGGATTGGGTTCATGGAAAATCCACGGGATTGTGTTCTCCTGCCCCAGGGACAGGAACAGGGGAATGACGGATTTCATGGAAAATCCACGGGATTGGGCTCATGGATTATCCATGGGATTGGGTTAATGGAAAATCCACGGGATTGGGTTCATGGAAAATCCACGGGATTGTGTTCTCCTGCCCCAGGGACGGCAACAGGGGAATGATGGATTTCATGGAAAATCCATGGGATTCGGCTCATGGAAAATCCACAGGATTGGGTTCATGGAATATCCACGGGACTGGATTTAATGGAAAATCCATGGGATTGTGTTCATGGAAAATCCACGGGATTGGATTTAATGGAAATTCCATGGGATTGTGTTCTCCTGCCCCAGGGACAGGAACAGGGGAATGATGGATTTCATGGAAAATCCATGGGATTGGGTTCATGGAATATCCACGGGACTGGATTTAATGGAAAATCCACGGGATTGGATTTAATGGAAAATCCACGGGATTGGATTTCATGGAAAATCCATGGGATTGGGCTCATGGATTATCCATGGGATTGGATTCATGGAATGTCCACGGGAATGGGTTCATGGAAAATCCACGGGATTGGGTTCATGGAATAGCCACAGGATTGGGTTCTCCTGACCCCAGGGATGGCCATGGACTGCTCTGGGAGCTCATCACAGCACAGAGAGGAGGGAAATGATGGATTTCATGGAATATCCACAGATTTGGGTTCTCCTGCCCCCAGGGATGGCCAGGGACAGCTCCAGGCTCTACAGCTTTGGGAAATCCCATTCCAGCTTCAGCTGTTGGAAGGGTTTATTCCCACAGGGAATAAGGAGCAGAAAGTCCTGTGGCCACATCTCAGCCTCCAGGACCTTCCAGCCCCCGCAGCTCAAGCCAAGTTTTCCCCTCAGTCTTAAAAAGAACGGATTAACCTTTTCCAGTTAATTTCTCCAAACCCCAAACTAATTTTCTTTTCATTCTTCTCCCATCCTTTCCCTGCCAAGGGACGGAAATCAGGACAGGGCTCCTGGGCTTTCTAAATCCTGCAATATTTATCACCTGGAGCCTTGCTCCCGACAGGAATCCTGGAGCTTTTGTGCTGAGATAAAACCAGTCAGGGGCACGGGGACAGCGCTGGGAGCATCATCCTGCGGCCAGCCCTGAAGGGAAAAGGCCAATCCATCCAGGAAAAGCTGAGCCACTCACCGAATGTCAGGCTTTTTTCGTTGTTGCTGGGCTTTTTTCTGAGCAAGGACCCAGAAGAGGGAGAGAGCAGCAGGAGGGAGGCGGGAGAAAAGGAGAAGGAGCAAGAAAAAGCTTGGATAAACAAAAATAAGGGGAGGATTTTGGGGAAAAGAAAAAGCTGCACGGAGGGTTTGGGATTCAGGCCAGCTCCGTCTGCAGCCTTCCAAACCATATGATACATCCAAGGAAAAGGCAGACAGCACATCTGAGCAAAAATTACAGGTGGCTGAATTAATTAGCTCCAAATCCCAACACCCCCAGACATCAGGCGCTGGGATTACGGACCCTGAGCTGGTTTGCTGCCGGATCCCAAAGCCCAGAGATTATTTGGATTCAAACTGGAAGTGTTGCAGATGGGTTTGTTTAGGGAAGGGGGGAGCTGTCTGTTCCTCCTCTGCCTTCAGCTAAAGCAGAAGGGCTCCTTTTCCTTTTCCTTTTCCTTTTCCTTTTCCTTTTCCTTTTCCTTTTCCTTTTCCTTTTCCTTTTCCTTTTCCTTTTCCTTTTCCTTTTCCTTTTCCTCCTGGATCCTGCTGTTCCCCATCCATGGATCCTGCTGTCCCCTCCTGGTCACCACCCCGGGCTCTGTGCAGGGTGTGGCAGTCGGGGCTGAGGTGGGGACGGGGATTTTCCCTTCCAGCTGCCCTGGGATAACCAGGGGAGGTCATTTCAGAGGAGCAGGGAGAGCCATTCCCGGCTGGAGCCGAGCCACCGCCTGCTTCCCAATCCTGCCCGTGTTTGGGAACTGCTCCTCTCAGCCTGCCCAGAGCGTCAGCTGGGGCAGGAACGGCCTCCATCACCTCCATCTCATCCCATGGGAAGGAATCTCCATTTTCCGGGATCTCCATTTTCCCAGATCTCCATTTTCCCGGATCTCCATTTTCCCAGATTTCCATTTTCCTAGATTTCCATTTTCTGAAATTTCCATTTTCCCAGATCTCCATTTTCCCGGATCTCAATTTTCCTGGATTTCCATTTTCTCAAATTTCAATTTTCCTGAATCTCCATTTTCATGAATTTCCATTTTCCCAAATCTCCATTTTCCCAGATCACCATTTTCTTGGATTTCCATTTTCCCGAATCTCCATTTTCTGAAATCTCCATTTTCCTGAATTTCCATTTTCCCAGATCTCCATTTTCCCAGATTTCCATTTTCCCAAATCTCCATTTTTCCAGATCACCATTTTCTCGAATTTCCATTTTCCCAGATCTCAATTTTCCCGAATCTCCATTTTCCGAAATCCCCATTTTCCCGGATCTCCCTGCAGCTCCTGGCAGCCTGTGCTGCTCCCCTGTCCCGGCGGGCTCCAGGCGATGCCCTTGCTCGTCCTGTCACGTTCTCTGGGCACACCAGGAATGTTTTTTGGGGAGGAGGAGCAGCGCCGGGAGAGGGAGATAAGGCTGGCGGAACAAGAGCTCTGTCACCGTTTCTGTGACAACAAACGCGGGTGACGCTCGGCCCCGGGGGCAGCGTTAATCCCAGCTCAGAACCTGGAGAGGAGAATTTGGAGTTTTTATCACACGCACGGCCTGGCTGGCAAAGCAGGGACAGGGTGACCTGAGAGGGGACAGGGTGACAAAGCAGGGACAAAGCAAGGACAGGGTGACAAAGCAGGGACAGGGTGACAAAGCAAGGACAGGGTGACAAAGCAGGGACAGGGTGACAAAGCAAGGACAGGGTGACAAAGCAGGGACAGGGTGACAAAGCAAGGACATGGTGACCTGGCAGGGACAGGGTGACAAAGCAGGGACAGGGTGACCAAGCAAGGACAGGGTGACCCAAAAGGGGACAGAGTGACCCGGCAGGGACAGGGTGACAAAGCAAGGACAGGGTGACCTGAGAGGGAAAAGAGTGACCCAGGAGGAACAGGGTGACCCAGCAGGGACAGGGTGATCAAAAGGGGACAGAGTGACCCAGCAGGGACAGGGTGACAAAACAGGGACAGGGTGACCAAAAGGGGACTGAGTGACCCAGCACAGAGAGAGAGTGGCAAAGCAGGGACAGGGTGACAAAGCAGGGACAGGGTGACAAAGCAAGGACAGGGTGACCTGAGAGGGAAAAGAGTGACCCAGGAGGAACAGGGTGACCCAAAAGGGGACAGAGTGACCCAGCAGGGACAGGGTGACAAAACAGGGACAGGGTGACCCAAAAGGGGACAGAGTGACCCAACACGGGGAGAGAGTGGCAAAGCAGGGGCAGGGTGACAAAGCGGGGACAGGGTGACCCAGCAGGGACAGGGTGACCTGAGAGGGGACAGGGTGACCCAGCAGGGACAGGGTGACAAAGCTGGGACAGGGTGACAAAGCAGGGATAGGGTGGCCCAAAAGGGGACAGAGTGACCCAGCACAGACAGGGTGACAAAGCAGGGACAGGGTGGCCCGGCAGGGACAGGGTGACCCAGCAGGGACAGGGTGACAAAGCTGGGACAGGGTGACCCGGCAGACTTTAGAGAAACAGAGGGCAGGGCTGGATGGGATATTGGGAAGGAATTGCTCCCTGTAAGGGTGGGAGGGGCTGGGCTGGAATTCCCAGAGGAGCTGTGGCTGCCCCTGGATCCCTGCAGAGCCCAAGGCCAGGCTGGAGCCCCCTGGGACAGCGGGAGGTGTCCTTGGGTGGCACTGGATGGGATTTAAGGTCCTTCCAAGCCAGCCCAGGCTGGAATTCTGGCGTTCTGAATTTCACGCTGCATTTGAGCATCTTTGGAGAAAACTCCTCCGTGCTTTTCCCGGCAAGGGCAGGTCCTGCAGGAGGGAATCCTCATGGAGAAGGAATTCCTGGCGGTGAGAGCAGAATTCCCATTATTCCCAGCTGCATCGCTGGCACAGAGAGCCAGAATTCTCCTTATTCCCACCTTCATTCCTGGCAGTGAGAGCCGGGAATTCCCGTTATTCCCAGCTGCATCCCAGGCCCTCACCTCGCTGCCAGGTGCCTTCAGGTGGATTTTAAGGAACTCCCAGCCCGGGAGGGGCAGGAGCTGTGGGGTCAGGACTGCAAACTCCCCGCGAGCTCCACCTCACAAAACACACCCCAAGAAGTGTCCCCGAGGCGGGAGGGGGCTCCTGGCTCCTCTGGGGAACTTTCCTGAGGAAAAGGAGGAAAGGGATAAATTCCCAGCGAGGACAGCTGTTTGCTGGTGCTCAGCTATTTAAAATCACCCTCTCTGCACTTCTCAGGTGCTCAGAGACCTCATTCCACACCAACGCTCCCATTCTTCCTTCCCCTGCCGTGTGCAAAATCCAAAATCCAATCTGCGCGGCTTTTGTCCCCCTCTCCAGCCCCGATTCCCGTGTCCAAAATCCAAAATCCAATCTGCGCGGCTTTTGTCCCCCTCTCCAGCCCCGATTCCCGTGTCCAAAATACAAAATCCAATCTGCGCGGCTTTTGTCCCCCTCTCCAGCCCCGATTCCCGTGTCCAAAATCCAAAATCCAATCTGCGCGGCTTTTGTCCCCCTCTCTGTCCCGCTCTGCTCCTTTGTGCAGCCCTCGGAGCTGCTGCCAGGGCGATAAAACACATCCTGTTTACGGGCACAGAAAATCCCACCTCAGCGCTTCTGCCGGGCCCGGGGAACGGCGAGGGGAAAAAAAAAAAGCGACATTTCCAAAGAGCGACATTTCCAAAAAGCGACATTTCAAAGCACTCCAGGCTGCGAGCGCTGCAAATTAGAAAAGGCACAGTTCCTGCCCAGCCCGAGTGCAGGCAATTACGCGCTGAAAGAAAGGGAGATTTCCATCCCTTTCGCCTCCGATGCTTTCAGGATCCATCAGGTCCTTATTTGTGGGGACCTTGGGCGGTTTGGAAAGGAGGAAATTGCTTTGCTTTGGCTTCGTTTTCGCGCTGGTGAAATGAAAGTCTTTGAGAGCCGTGGGGACTGAGTTTCTTTCTCTCCTGCAAACTTTCCTCCTCCTTCAGGCCCGAACTTCGCGCTGATGGCTGTGCACAGGACGTGGGATTTATTTATACATAAATACCTATACACACCCCTCAGGCCTTGCTTAGCAAACTCCCCGTGGCAGGGAAACACCGGGAAATAATCCGGAATGGCATTTCCCCCTCCGGTTGTGTCAGGGTCAGCTTTTTCCTCCTGCATTTGCAGAATATTCCATGAAATGTCTCCTCCCTTTGCTCCTCCTTCCTCGCTCCATCTGGGACTGGAGGAGCTCTCCACCAGCAGCATCTGTGTTTAATCAACTTTAATACTTCCACAGGCTATATATAAGTAAGGGAAATGTTCTGGACAGGGGATAATCATCCCTTTAATTTCCTGGGAGAAGCTGGATCCACTGCTGCGGGCTCAGAGGGAGCAGGGGGCACTTCCAGGCTGTGGATCCGCCCTAAATCCCATCCCATGGGACACCTCCCACCACCCCAGGCCGCTCCAGCCTGGCCCGGGACACTGCCAGGGATGGAGCAGCCACGGATTCCCTGGGAATTCCATCCCACCACCCTCACAGGGAGGAATTCCTTCCCAAAACCCCATCTTATCCCTGCCCTCTGCCACTTCAGAGCCATTTAAAGCAGCTTTCATTCCATCGGGAGAAAATGGGGGTTTTTGAGAGCAAAAAAAGCGACCAAGAACTAAAAACTTGGTTCCTACCAGACTGGACCTGCCTGTGGGTGCTCTTTGCAGAAAAAAATCTCCTTTTTGCTGGGATTTGGCTCTGCAGCCGGGCCTGGGTTTGATGTGTGAGAGTGAAAAACGCCTGGTTTGAATTCCAACAGGTGCTGCCTTCACACCAATAATGACCAATGGGAGCCCTGCAGAGGGGCCGGCGCTCCTGGGAAGTTCAATTTCGCGTTCCCGAATTAAACCGGATAATCACTGGAGATTTTCTGAGCTCCTCTGAAGCCTCTGATCCCGGAGCTCCATTGGTAAACGCGTTTACCACACGCACACCAACACAGCAGCGAAATTCACGAAATCCGCGGGAGCTTTGTGCTCCAAAATCGGCGTTTTACCGGGTGAGATTCACCTGGCGGGAGCGGGGAGAACAAATTCAAGGTCGACGTCTCGCTTAGCTGCGGTTCTTAAACCCCGAATCAGGCTCTGATTGCGGGATCTGGAAAAGGAAAGGATGAAAAGCCCAGCCTGGCTCTGCATCCCCCGGGGGAGGTGAGGAGCTCTGCAGCCCCCAAAAATCATTGCCGCCTTTCAACACAACAGTGGGGGCACCGCAAAGTCTTGGCTGTGGCTGGGGTTTGCTCCTGCCACCACGTAAACACTGAATTTCCAGCCTTTTTGGGCAGCGGAGGGGGCTCTGCTCTGCCTGGTCACGGATGGGATTCATCGTTCCAGGGGGGAAAAAAAAGGTGGATGGAGCAGAGGGCAGGGAATGAAATCCCAGCTCAATTAAACATCCTCCTCCCAAACGGCCGCGGAGTTTGTCCCGTCCCTCGCTCTTTGTCCTCTCTGGCTGCAGGATGATCGCGGAGCCTTCGGACAGGACCTTCAGCTCTGCTTCTGGGCGTGCAGAAAATAAAACAGCCGCCCCCGAGAACAATTTCCCCGTGATTAAAGATCCGCTGCTGCTAAAAATGTGGAGAGCAGGAATCAGGCCGAATAATAGACTTGGCAGCGTGCAGCAGAGCTGACAGAAACTGCTGGCACCGTGCAGAAAACAAACACCAAAAGACAAAATAGCATCGGACGCTCTGAAGCACTGGAATTTTTTTTTTTCCCCCCCGTCCCCTTTTGCTCACGCCGCTTCGCCAAGGTTGTTTGTGCATCCCTGTGAGGTTCCAGCTAATTCTTGGAGTCAGGATATTCCCCGAAGTGTCCCTGGGATGGCTCCTGCACCTGTGTGTGCTTCTCGCTCTGCTCTGAGCCACCCTCTCGGTTCTGAGTGGGAGCGGAACTGTCGGGGCTGTCCTGAAGCTTTTGTTCCGCTTAATTTCCTTCCTCTTTTCCTCAAAATGCCTGGAAGTAGTTTCTCCCTCCTTCCCCTCCCTGGCAGGGAGCTCTCAAGGTGCGTCCTGCCCACTCTGCTGCCACCGAACTGCCCTTTATTGATAACCCAGCCAAAAATTGGGACCTGTGCCAGAGCCAGTCTGGGAAGAACAAAGGACAGAGGAGCAGAGATGGAATCCAGAGCCAGTCTGGGAAGAACAAAGGACAGAGGAGCAGAGATGGAATCCAGAGCCAGTCTGGGAGGAAGGAAGGACAGGGGAGAAGAGATGGAATTGTGTCAGAGCCAGTCTGGGAGGAAGGAAGGATGGAGAAGCAGAGATGGAATTGTGTCAGAGCCACTCTGGGAGGAAGGAAGGACAGAGGAGCAGAGATGGAATCCAGAGCCAGTCTGGGAAAAATAAAGGACGGAGGAGCAGAGATGGAATCAAGTCAGAGCCAGTCTGGGAAGAAGGAAGGACGGAGGATCAGAGATGGAATCAAGTCAGAGCCACTCTGGGAAAAATAAAGGACGGAGGAGCTGAGATGGAATTGTGTCAGAGCCACTCTGGGAAGAAGGAAGGACAGAGAGGCAGCATTGGAGTGGTGTCAGAGCCACTCTGGGAGGAAGGACAGAGATGGAATTGTGTCAGAGGCAGTCTGGGAAGAAGGAAGGACAGAGGACACCGGAGAGGAGCGGTGATGGAATCAAGGATGGTGGTGCTGAAGGATTGGGATGTCCTGAACGCGAAGGGAGCGGCTCCCAGGGCTGGGTGTGACCCTGAGGAGTTTTGGGAGCTGCTGATCCCTGCAGATCCTGTGGGCATGGAGCACAGAGCTCCGAGGCTGGGCTGGGGTTTATTACACCCAAGCACGAACACCCACAGGGATCCAGCAGGGATTGGGCCAGGCCTGGAGCCCAGGGGAGCTTTTGGGGTGGCACGCAGGGGTTGGTGCGGGGCTGACCACCACCCTGGACACAACCTGCTCTGTTCTGGGAAAAAAAGAGCAGCACAGACACGTGAGAACCACCAGGGTCCATCCAGCCCTGCTGCTCCTCACACCCCAAGTGTGCAATTAGGACCGAGGGCCGGGCAGCAGCACCCGTGGTTTGTGGGGAGGGTTTCTCCCAGGGTCAGGGGATAATGACCCCAAAGGTTTGAAGACTTTGAGCCCAGAGGAGCAGCAGCCCTGCCAAGTCCTGCTGTCAGTCTGGAGCTTGTTAGCAACGCTCCTGTGCCTGGGCTCAGGGTGATTAGTGAGCTTCCAGTCCGCATGGAGGAGCAAGGGCTAACAAGGTTTGGGTTCCACCTTCCCCCAATAAAAGCAGCAGCGTTTCCCTTCATTTATTTGGAGTTTTGTTGTGTTTCTAAGGGGGAAAAATTGGTGTGGGCAGGAATCTCCCTCCCTGAGTGCACTGACAGTAATAAATGTGCCCAATTACTTCTGCTGGAGTTTTTAAAATTCACTGGTGTTTGTGCAAACAGTCCCACGTACACGGGGAGTTCTGCAGGGATTAGATCCTTAACCAAGCATGAGAAGTGTGCAGGATAAATCCACACGAACACAAACCACCCCTGGGAGCACAGGAACAGATCTGTGTTCATCCAGCTCCTGGGGCAGAATTCCTGGACACAGGAACAGAACCAGCCCTGGATGAGCTGCAGGATCTGTGTTCATCCAGCTCCTGGAGCAGAATTCCTGGACACAGGAACAGAACCAACCCTGGATGAGCTGCAGGATCTGTGTTCATCCAGCTCCTGGAGCAGAATTCCCAGGCACAGGAACACAACCAGCCCTGGATGAACCACGTGGATCTGTGTCCATGCAGCTCCTGAGGCAGAATTCCTGCACACAGGAGCACAACCAGCCCTGGATGAACCACGTGGATCTGTGTCCATGCAGCTCCTGAGGCAGAATTCCTGCACACAGGAGCACAACCAGCCCTGGATGAACCACGTGGATCTGTGTTCATCCAGCTCCTGGGGCAGAATTCCTGGACACAGGAACACAACCAGCTCTGGATGCACCACGTGGATCTGTGTCCATGCAGCTCCTGAGGCAGAATTCCTGCACACAGGAACAGAACCAGCCCTGGATGAGCTGCAGGATCTGTGTTCATCCAGCTCCTGGGGCAGAATTCCTGGACACAGGAGCAGGAGCTCAGAGCAGCAGCTCTGATCAGCACAACCCTCACGTGTCCCATATTTGCACCCCTCTGGTGCAGCCACAGCCACAGGAAAGGTTCAAACCTTCCCTACCAGAGGCAGAACTCTCAGCCTGCCGCTCGCAGAGCTCGTTTTTCTAATTGAAACGCACAACATCAGCAATTACGTGCAAAGAGCGGGATTGGAGGCGGGAAAATCGCTGTGGGTGCTGATCCCACAGCCGAGGGCAGGATCCCAGAGCCGAGGGAAGGATCCCACAGCCAAGGACAGGATCCCACAGAAGAGAGAAGGATCCCATAGCCGGGGGCAGGATCCCACATTTTTTAAATCCCGCATTTTTTAATGAAATCATGAAAAACCTTCCCCGGCCCGGGGCAGCGCCTCCCGCCGCGGCCGCTGGGCGGCGCTGCGCTGCCGTCCCAAACTCGGCCAAATCGGGGTTTTTGGGCAGGAAAATTCAACGCCTTTTGGGCCGGACACAAAGCCGGGCCTTGCTAAGCTCAGGCAGCTAAGCCGGACACCAGCGTGTGTGCCTTGGCCAGACCGCGCTGGGGGTGACATCCCCGGGGCTGGGGTGACATTCCGGGGGTTGGGGGGTGACACTCCCGAGGTTGGGGTGACATTCCGGGGGTTGGGGGGTGACATCCATGAGATTCAGGGGGACATTTCCAGGACTGGCGTGGCATTGCCGGGGTTGGAGGTGACATTCCTGGGGTTACAGGTGACATTCTCGAGGTTGGGGTGACATTCCCGGCTCCCCACCTCGGCCAGGTGTGATCCCAAATCCCACGGGCAGGACAGACCCTCCAGACCCTCCCGAGGTCACCGAGGAGCCCCAGGGTCCCAAATTCCCTTTGCAGGGGGTATGGCGTAAAAAAAATATATTAAAAAAAAGTTTAAAAGGACTCAGAAAAAACCATGAAAAGTGAAAAAAACCCCACTCTGTATCTCCTCCTCCAAAAGCAGAAGCTGCTTTGGTTTTTAAGTCATCAGCTCGTGCTGTGACGCCCACGAGAATTCGCTGACGGAGCTCATTTTCTTTTCTTTCTTTCTTTTTTTTTTTTTTTTTCTGGTTTATTTCAGGATTTCTTTCGGCTGCTGAAGGGACGGACCGCGGGGTTGGGGAGGGGAGGAGGGACAAGGACACGGGAGGAAAAGCAGGGAAGTGTCACAGGATGAAAGGGGACTCTGCAGAGGGAGGTGGGGAAGGATTTTACGGATTCAGTATTCAGTATTCGAACTAATATTTTGGTTATTTTGCTAACATAAGAGTATATTATAGCTGCCGTCCCAAACTCGGCCAAATCGGGGTTTTTGGGCAGGAAAATTCAACGCCTTGGGCCGGACACAAAGCTGGGCCTTGCTAAGCTCCGGCAGCTAAGCCGGACACCAACGTGTGTGCCTTGGCCAGACCGTGCTGGGGGTGACATCCCCGGGGCTGGGGTGACATTCCCAGGGCTGGGGGTGACATCCCCAGGGCTGGGGGTGACATTCCTGGGGTTGGGGTGACATCCCCGGGGCTGGGGGTGACATTCCTGGGACTGGGGGTGACACTCCCGAGGTTGGGGGTAACATCCCTGGAGCTGGGGTGACATTGGGGTGACATCCCTGGGATTGGGGGTGACATTCCCGCGGCTGGGGGTGACATTCCCGGGGCTGGGGGTGACATTCCTGGGGTTGGGGTTGACATTCCCAGGGCTGGGGTGACATTGGGGTGACACCCTCGGGGTTTGGGGTGACATCCCCAGGGCTGGGGGTGACATTCCTGCGTTTGGGGTGACATTCCCGGGGCTGGGGGTGACATTCCTAGGTTTGGGGTGACATTCCCAGGGCTGGGGTGACATTGGGGTGACATCCCCGGGGTTGGTGGTGACATTCCTGGGGTTGGGGTGACATCCCCAGGGTTGGGGGTGACATTCCTGGGGTTTGGGCTCAGGAAAGCTCCAAGGACCCTCAGGGAACACAGGGCTCACTGTTCCTTAAGCATCCCGGGATGATGTAAACATTTTTTAATAATAAATAAACCCCGTTCCTGTTCACTGTTCCTTAATTAAATCCATTCTCCATGACCTGCCAGGCAGTGGTCAAGGAGAACACCGGGAGCTTCCTCTCCTTGGCCATTCCAAGGCCATTCAGCCGCTGTTAAAGGACGCAGGGGCAGGCAAAAAAAAAAAAAAAAAAAAAAAAAAATTATATAGTCAGTCTTGCTAAATTAGTTTACCTAAAATTGTATGTGTGAGTGATTTTAATCAAAATCTAATTTCCCCTCTTTTTTAGAGTAACCGAAATGAGATTTTTCTAATTTACTTTTCGCGGTTCAAGTTTCTCATAATTCTTCTGTGGTCGTGACAGCCCCGTGAAAAGCGTCTGCTGCTACAAAGCATTAAAAAAAATTAGATTTTCAAATTGATGTGCTAAATTAAAAATGTTTAATGTTTCTCATCAAAGGCACAGGAGTGTGCACAGGGCCCTTGGTACAGTTAGAGGCACCAGGCTTTTTTCATCTGTTTCTTTAATTCACGTTGCAAAGGCAGCTCTGCTGTGAAAATTAACGAGCTACAAGCGAGAAGTGTTGTAAAATAGTGTCTTCAGAGGAAATACCTTTTCATTCCTCCCCCTCCCCGTTGCTGCTCTGACCTTAAGGATGTCATCATAAAAACAGGTGCTGTGTTTCTTCAGATGGAGCCCTGCCCAATCCCGACAGAGAATTTATTTATTTATCCTTTTAATTCTCTGGGCTTTGCTTGCTAATTCCCACTTCGGTTTGGGAGATCTGTAAATGACTTAAAATTATGAACGCAGTCAAATCTGGCTCCAGCAGCTGCCTGGGAGGTGGCTCTGAGCTGGGCTGGGACCTCTGGGGCAGCTGCTGGCCCGGGGGTGTTTCAGGAGTTCCAGTTTCTGAGTTTTCCCTGCTGAAAATGGAATTTTTTTCTTGGTTTAATTTACAAGAAAGTCCTCGGGAGGTGTGAGTTGGGCTGGGCCTGGCAGGACGAGGAGATGGGAAAGGTGGAGCAGGTTTGGAGGGTTTGGGTTTGTGGTGGGGTTTCTGGTGGGCTTAAAGGGATAAAGGGAGAAGATCCTCAGGAAATGGAGAAAATCCTTGAAGAAATGGAGAAGATCCTCAGGAAATGGAGAAAATCCTTGAAGAAATGGAGATAATCGTCAGGAAATTGAGAAGATCCTCAGGAAATGGAGAAAATCCTTGAGGAAACAGAAAATCCTCAGGAAATGGAGAAAATCATCAGGAAATTGAAAAGATCCTCAAGGAAATGGAGAAAATCCTCGAGGAAATTGAGAAATCCTCAGGAAATGGAAAAGGTCTTTAAGGAAACAGAAAAGATCCTTGAGGAAATGGAGAAGGTCCTCAAAGAAAGGGAGAAAATCCTCAAGGAAATGGAGAAAATCCTCAGGAAATGGAGAATATCATCAGGAAATTGAAAAGATCCTCAAGGAAATGGAGAGGATCCTCAGGAAATGCAGAATGTCCTTGAGGAAATGGAGAAGGTCCTTGAGGAAACAGAAAAGATCCTCGAGGAAATGGAGAAGGTCCTCAAAGAAAGGGAGAAAATTCTCAAGGAAATTGAGAAAATCTTCAAGGGAATGGGGAAAATTCTCAAGGAAATGGAGAAAACCCTCAGGGAAATTGAGAAAATCCAACCCCAGACTCGTGGTGCAGAGAGCAGCTTCACAGCCAGCCTGGAAAAGCTGAAAACCCCCAAGTTTTGGTGGCACAGGGAAAAGCTGGAGCCCCTTTGATGGGCCAGGGCCGTTCCTGCCCCCTCCTGCCACCCCAGGGGTCTCTGCCGTTCCCTGGGGGGCTGGGGGCTGCCGGGGGGCACCTTCAGCGCTGAGCATTTCAGAATAAACATTCCCAGCAGCACCTGAAGATCATTTGAAAGGTGGAGAGGCAGAAAATGAATCCCTGTAAAATACTGCCTGGCAAATTAAAAGACATCATCGATTCTATTAGCTGATTTTCCAAATTAAGTGTTGCTAATTGCCCGAGATTGTTTGTTTGGAACAGCCACTGCACCTATGCTGGGCTAAGTCTGCAGATTGACAGGCAAAGTTGCTAAATAAATTTGTAAATAATAATTTAAAAAAAATTAAATAAATTGAATTTAAAAAAAAAAAGTGTTGCTAAAATAAATATATAAATTTGTTTTTTCCTTCTCCTCGGCCCAGGATTTGTTTCTGGGGCACATCAGGCCATCCCTGAGCTCCCCAGCGCCTGAACTGGATTTATCTGTTGCTAAAATAAAGATATAAATTTGTTTTTTCCTTCTCCTCGGCCCAGGATTTGTTTCTGGGGCACCTCAGGCCATCCCTGAGCTCCCCAGCGCCTGAACTGGATTTATCTGTGTGCAGAGATGGCAAAGGCTCCAAGAGAACTTCCCAGAATATGGATATTCTCAGTTCAGTCAGACAGAAAGAGAGAGGTTTTCCTAAAGCAGGCGAGAGCCTGGGAAGCAGTTGGGAAAGAATGTAAATAATTCTCTAACCTCTCTTGTTGTTCACATTGTTTGCAGATATGTTCTGCCACCGTGCGTCATTCACTGCTCACCAATGGTGTGAGATGTTTTTACTCTGAGACCAATGAAATTAACCCGCACGATGTTCTCTATACATACAGCATTTGAAATAAATCCAGTTTCATTCCTTGTTGCGCCCTGGGGTTCGGGTTTAGATTAGGGGGGTTTTTAATTTATGTTAGGTAAGCCAAGTTCTGTAACCCCGCGCACCCCCCGCGCTTCCCCTGCCCGCGGTTGTTCGCTCCTAGCTGCGTGCTATTGGAGCTCACCCCCACCACTCCGGCGGGGAGTTCCAGAGAATTCCCTGCCAATCTCCCCGATGCCGCATCCCCACGAGCCCTGGCACCCAGGAACCGCCCCAGCGCCGTCTCGGTCGGTCGCTGTTGCCGGCGTCACCGCCGCGGCAGCCGCGTGCGGCAAGCACATTTCTCTCTCTCTCTTAAGATTTTTTTATTGAGGTGTACAGAGAGAAATAAAAGAGGAAACAATTTCTATTTCTGCTCCTTGTTTTTCTCTTGTAGAATGTATTTAGAGAATTGTTTACCCAGAGTGAGCGCTTGGTTGGATCATGGTGGATTGTTTGGGGCTGATGGCCAATCGGATCCACCTGTGTCTAAGCTCCAGAGAACAGGGTCACGAGTTAAGAGTTAGTTAAATATGATAGTTAAAGAAAGTAACATGTAGTATTTAGTATCCTCTTTTATATAGCATATTAATGTATTATAATTATAATAAAAAAATCATTCAAACTTCTAAAATAAAGTTAAACATCATCCTTCTTCCCATTAAGTTCACCAACATCTACAACAGCCGCGCCTATTGGATTGCAGGCTGTGGATCCTCTCGCTCCACCCCTCCATAAAATCCTACCGCGCCGGCACCCAGGGGCCGTTTTCTCCCATGCGAGTGCCGGGAGCGGCCGCGTCTTTCCATCCAACCGCGCCAATAAACCGTTCCCGCCCAGCACGGAAATTCCTTACTTCTTTGGCGGATCCCCGGCGCACGGTAACAGAGGCTGGCCAGCCCACGCGCCCGGGACGCGGAGCCGCGTCCGGGAACCCGCGGCAGAAAACCCCGCGTGCGGCCGGGGAGAGCGAAGGCTAACGCCGCAATTCCTTGCCTTCTCACTTGGAGTCCCTTCTGATCCCGTCCTGCTCAACGGCGACACCGGAACTTCTGGGGAGTCACCAAAGGGGGCGGATCCGGCACTGTGGGGGTCCCAAACTCAAACTGCTCCTCCAGTTCTGCTCCTCTGCCATCCAAACCAGCCCAGGAGCTGCTCCCCGGAGACGCTGTAGAAATGAAGCCGGAACTGGAGCATCTCAGCGTTCCACGAATTTTCTGCCACTAATTCAGTTCTGCTCTGCCTGACCCTGGTGTCTTGGTCAAGTTTCCAGGCCCAAAAAACACCGACAAACGGTCTGAGCTTCACCTGAGCTTCACTCACCCCAAAAAAAATCAGGAATTTCTCCATCCACCGCGCCTTTTTTCCAGCACAGATAACGTTTTCCACGTGCTGGGCTCGCTGATTAATAGCATCTTGCGCTGGTTTCATTGAGTGGGGGAGATGAAGGAAGGGAAACAAATTCCTGGAGCTGGTGGAGCAGGATCTGCTCCCGCGGAAAAGTCTCTGCAGCTTCCCCTGGCCACCCCAGGGCCAGAAAGGGGCTGCCGACACGTGAGGAGAGCTGTGGATCACACTTACAGAGCACCAGGGGATGAATTATCCTAATTGGTGTATTAGTCTCAGTTACACAGAGTAATCACCACAGGCTGCCTCTGTTTTCATTAGAAATTTAATTAAGTTTATCAATGTTTAGCTTCTTTGGCCTTGTTTTCCACCACCTTCCGCAGGCTTTGCTTTGTTTAATCAATATTTTTAGTGAGATGGGAGGGAATTGTTCTTCCAGTGCACCTTGGCTTTCATTTTCCAGTTTTTTTCCCCTCCTGACACAAATCTGTTGGAAGCAGAGGAAGTCAGGGATTCATTTTTGACTCAAATAAAGAAATTTTCTTACTCCAGTAACGCCCCCAGCAGCCACCAAACCTTTCCCCACCACAGCCTGGACATTTCTGACCACACTTCTCCAAAACACTGGGGAACCTCAGGGCCTCAGGCAAAACACAAACCACAAAAATCAGAAACTTCTGGACAATTTTATCCCAGGCAACGATTCCTGAGGGGTTCAGGAGCCAAAGAGCTCCCCCTGAGTGCTGGGCCCTGGTGTTTAATGCCTGTTTGGGCTTCAATTTTCCTCTTTCACTGCTGTTTTTGTCCTTAAATCTCGTGGCAATTTAGCAATCCATCGACTTCAGGGTGGTGTTTTTTTATTATTATTATTTTTTTTTTTTTGCCCTGAACACGCTCTGCTGGCCGCATAATTCCAGCTCGCACACGACCTGGGAGCTGTTTGCTTCAGCTGTAATTTCAGCACAAAGCCACCCCCCACCCTTGCAAAGTGCCATTTAGGCTGGGGAGGCAATTCTCCCTCCCTGCTGCCCTGATAGAGCAGCTCATTTGGAAAATTATCATCCCAGCACCCATTTTGGTTTTTTTTTTTTTTTTGTCCTTCCCACCCCTTTCTCCTCCTCGCTGGCAGGGGTGAAGGAGCCTCTTTGGGAAGCTGTTAGCAGCGCGGAGCTCTCGTCTGAAATGTCACAATAAAGCAATATTCTCCTCTGCCAGCTGCACAACAGGTTACAGCGGCAGGAAAACAGCCAGCGAGACAAAATGATGCATCACAGGGGTCGGAAGGGCAAGAAAACGACACTTTTTAAAGCCTCAGGGTTTGGTTTATTTGGGTTTTTTTGTGGGTTTTTTGGTGGTTTTTTTTTGTTTTTTTTTTTTTTTTTTTGGTTGTTTCTGTGCCCTCTCGGCTCAGCCCGAAGTGAACCAAATCCGGGAACTTTTTGCCGCTGGGAGCCTCATCAGGAACAGCCGAGGGCAATTAAAAATCAGAGACAGGCTCAGGATTGGGCACTGAGGGGCTGCTGAACAAAATTACCCTCCCTGAGCAGCAGATATTTGGGATTCAGCCCCGGGGGAGCGAAGGTGGAGGGAGCTGGAGGAGCAGGGGACACCCCAAAACAGCAGGGATAGGTAGAAGACCCCTGAGGGGGTTTTGTAGCAGGGTGGGTGGGTTTGGTGATTGGAAAAATGGAAAATGGTGACGAAAATAATGTTTTAAAAGCTGGGTCCTGCTTGGAAGCGCCAATACCTGGATGGAAATGAAACTTGAAGGAGGTTTTGGGTGGGGAGAAGAGGTGAGAGTGGTTTGGCGATTGGAAAAATGGTAAAGAGTGACAAAAGTAATGTTTTAAAAGCTGGTTCCTGCTTGGGAGCGCCAATATCTGATGTTTGGAAGGGAAGTGAAACTTGAAAGAGATTTTGGGTGGGGAGAAGGGGTCAGAGGGGTTTGGTGATTGGAAAAATGGAAAATGGTGATGAAAAGAATGAGTTTAAAAGCTGGTTGCTGCTTGGAAGCTCCCATACCTGGATGGAAATGAAAACTTGAAGGATATTTTGGGTGGGGAGAAGAGGTGAGAGGGTGACTGGAAAAATGGTGACCAAAATAATGTTTTAAAAGATGGTTACTGCTTGGAAGCTCCCATATCTGGATGGAAATGAAAATTGAAGGAGATTTTGGGTGGGAAGAAGGGGTCAGAGGGGTTTGGTGAATGGAAAAATGGTAAATTGTGACTAAAATAATGTGATCACACACTCTTTATGTGCCCTGTCGCTGTTATCTCTGTGTGAAGAGTTTCTTGATTATCTCATCCCTTTCTTGAGCTTGTAAAAAATACCTTGCAGAGTTTCTATTTTAACATTGTGTTAGAACCTGTGAGTTTGCGGGCCCCACGCTGGGCAACGCCCCGGGGGCTCCCCTGGCAGGGGAGACCCTCCTGGAGCAGTTCTGTGTCAGGAACCAGAGACGCGTTGGACTTTTTTCGGTCTTCAGCTTCTGTTTGTTGTTATCTTATCAAAACTTCAGCGCCGTCTGCACCAGACTGTGCGCGGGAAAAACAGCACAAAAATGGCAACGACCTCGTGCTCCAAGGCTTGTAAGTCTAATAAAAAACTAAGCCGCCCAATTAAGAAGTGACACCTAAATTATTTCCCTTTCTGACTCAATGACTGACCCCTAAAGTCCCTCAATGCGGATTTTTCTGCCCAATTATAAGAAACCACCCAAACCCAAGGAGAAGAAAGAAGGAACTCGAGTCACCACCCTGTAGCCTCCATCCTGAACCCATCTAGAACAAACTAAAAACCCTAAACCCTAAATTCCTCACCCCTGTGACACACTGCACTGCTCCCTGCAGTCCCCATGATCTATTTCACACTTTGGTGGTTTCTGGTTTACCTTGAGGCTTTGGAAGTTTTCTCCATGAGTGAGGGTCAGTGCTCCCCTGGGGGTCAGGGCACCCCAGAGCAGACAGAGAAATATTCCCGGCGCCCTGGGTGTCCCACAAGAACCTGAAATTATATTTAACGCGCTACTTAAGAGAACGAATACAGCACAACTTTCTAACACAACACATGTAACATTCACTTGAATATTTGCGAAAAGCCAATCACGAAACCCGCGTCTTTCACGCGGCCTCCTCTGTGTGAGCTGCGGGAGAGCTCTCGGATGAGCAGCTTGTTCAGGCTACAAACCCCCTCACATCTGAGCCTTTATCTCCTGCTTTGACACGGTTCCAGCCTCGCCTCTGCCCCTTTGATTTTTCACCTGGCTTTTTCCTGCTTGCTTTGCTCGCCCTAATTGACCCAGAGCCCGTGGCAGTTCTTGAAAGGGGGGGAAAAGGTGTTTGATAATTTGAGTTTTGCCACTTCAGCCTGTGAAAAGGCGATTTAAAGCAATAAAAGCTGCAGCAGAGTTTGCTGGGGGAGGACTTTTATCGCTGCTGCTCTGATGGGAAGGGAAATCGGCAGGGAGAGCCCCCAAAGGAAGGGAAGCCCTGAATGGAGCTGCTATTTATGGGTTTTATCTGCGTGCCTTCCTTTCTGCTGGCTCTCTGTTCGCTTCAAAGTGAAAGTTTGTCCTGAACTCTCAGGAAGGAAAGCAGTCCTGCCCTTCACACCAAACCAGATTGGATAACACCAAAGCTGCCCTTCACACCAAACCACATTTGGTAATTGCCACAGGTGGATCCAGCCCCCTGCTCCCAAAGGGAAATCCCACAGAGCTCTGCAGCACCCAGGAATGTTGGGAATAAATAAAGGGAATTTCTGCCCCAGAACAGGATCCTCCCCTGGCTCTGGACAAGGGGACGATGGAAGAATTCCTCTGCAAATCTGTTGCTTTTTCTGTCGAGAAATAGCTGGAGAATCCCAAAGTCTGGGGTCTTTGGGGAAGGGGTTTGGGAGCCCCGGTCCCACACTCTGCTGAGGAAATCCCCAGCTGAACTCTGAATTCTCCCTTTGGTTCCACCCCGCTGCATCAATCTGAGGGGAAAATTGTTTACAGTCAATTTAAGGTTTTTTTTGTTTTTTTTTTTTTTTTTAATGCATCCAGAGAGGTGTAAAATAACTCTGGACTAAACAGAAATCAATTCCTGCCTGTCAAGAGATCAAAAATCCACCTGTGCTCTGCGCCTGGCACCTCTTGGTGTCTGTGGGGCTCAGGACCTGCTCGTTAACGATAATTAGGGGGAATTGAGGGGATTTTGGATCAGGTGCTGGGGGGGTTGTGTGGTGTCGCTGCTCAGACAAAAGGAGGTGCCAGGGAATGTTCTGGAACCAGCAAAGCCCCACCGCAGGGCTCTGCTCTGCCCCAGCCACACAAGTTGTTCACTCCTGATTAATTGTTGATTAATAAACTCCCGTTTTGTTCTCCGGGGAGCTCTGGGGATGAAAGAGCCCCAAAACCCAGACCCTGATCCCTCCCAAAGCTCAGACGAATCTGAAACGCTCCCGGAGTGAATTCTGCAGTGGTGATTTCTTTTTATTCTAAAAGCCTTTTGTGTGTTAAAGCGGGACAAAACCACTTCAAGCTCCCTTTTTTTGCTGTTTTTTTTTTTTTTCTCCTCCAAAAAGAACTTTTTAAAGCCAGGCCAATGAACCTTTCTGATGGAAGCAGCCTCAGCGCTTTGAACAGAACATCCCAACAGGCCTGACACCCTCCAGCCTCTGGTGCCCAGTGAAAAGTTCTTTATTCCGCCTCTAAACAGCTCTTAGAGAGTCTTTGAGGCCGCCACCAGATTAATTCTTTCCCTTCACTGCAGCCCTGATTTATTCCCAGCTCCAAAAAGGAGAAGCTTCTGGAAGCTGCCCTACTGGGCCCTGCCAGGCCCCGCTCCTTTCCTTGGGCTTTATCTGCTTTTTTGAGTTTTTTTTTGGCAGTCAGGGAGGGGTTCTGTGCTGGCAGCTGCGGGAGGCTCCTGCTGCTCTGCCCTGTCCTCTAAATCACAATTTATTTTTCTTAAATTGTCCCTTGCAATGCAGGACTGGGCCTCTTTACTTCTGTATTTCCCGAGATCACTGAGAAAAAAAGAAAAAAACTCTTCAGCCACAGCTCCAGAGAGAAGCAGGTTTTTATTTAGCAGGGAGTTTTTATTTAGCAGGGTTTTTTTTTTTTTTAATTAGAAGAATGAAAAATACGAAGATTTCACTCAGGTTTTAGTTTTTATCCCCACCCAGTATCCAGCCCTAATTGCTGCCTGCTGGACTGTTGGTGATTCTGAATGATTTATATAAATGCTGACCTGCTCGGAGTTTTGGGGGTTTTCATCTCGCTCTGGCCGGGCTGTGCCAATTCCTCAGGTTTTTTTTTGGCAGTTGTTTATTCTTGTGTGGGACAGAAAGCTGAGCTGAGCCTGGAGCAGAGCAGGAGGAAAAAGCCGAAATGAGGATCTGTGTGTGTGGCGGGACCTCACAGCATCAAAACTTCATCCCTCAGACTGGAAAATTCATCCAAAAATTCACCCCTCACTGCTCTGGGTGGTGACGGAGATGCAGCAGGACAAGCTGTTGTTGTTAGGGCAGCAAACCAGGAGCTGTCAGGGAGGGGCTCCCCAAGCAGCAGCCGTGCCTGGAGTGAGGAATGAGAAGGTGAAAAATCATGGAGAAGGAGTTTTCCTGCAGGGTGGGCTGGAAGATGTAGGGAAAAAAAAAAAAAAAAAAAAAAAAAAAAAAAAAAAAAAAAAAAAAAAAAAAAAAAAGTAAATCCCAGCCCTTCTACGGGGAGGAAAAGCAATTTAATGTGCAGCACAAGGGCATGATGAAGAGCTCCAGGTGCACGACCTGCTCACCCCAGAGCTCCTGCCTCGAGTTATTGCTGCTGCAACTGCTGCCCTGGCAAGGCTGACCTAGAAGAGAGCTGCAGAACAAAGCAGGGATTTGTGAAAAGGATCTCCTCAATGGACAAACCTTGGGCAGCAGCAGAGCCCCGCCAGGGCTGCACCTGGGATGAACAAAAATGGTCACAAAATGAGCCCAAGGTGGACCCAAAATGGTCACAAAGTGAACCCAAGGTGGACCCAAAATGGTCACAAAATGAACCCAAGGTGGACTCGAAATGGTCACAAAATGAACCCAAGATGGACCCAAATGGTCACAAAATGAACCCAAGGTGGACCCAAAATGGTTACAAAATGAACCCAAGGTGGACCCAAATGATCACAAATAAATCCAAGATGGACCCAAATGGTTACAAAATGAACCCAAGACGGGCCCAAAATGGTCACAAAATGAACCCAACACAGACCCGAAATGTTCACAAAATTAACCCAAGGTGGACCCAAATGATCACAAAATGAACCCAAGATGAACCAAAATGGTCACAAAATGAACCCAAGGTGGACCCAAAATGGTCACAAAATGAACCCAAGACGGACCCAAAATGTTCACAAAATATTACTGCATCTGTGAGCTCAGCCTGAAGTATGAAGATGCAGAAGGGCACGTCCTCCTCACCCTGCTCTGCTTGGCCTTGACCCCCAGTAACCCCCTGGACACCGAGGAGTGGTTTTGGGGAATTTTCCAGGCCACACTCGGGCAGGGAGAGGGCAAATCCTCCTGTCAGCAGTGCCCTGGCAGAGAGGAATTGGCACTGCTGGCAAATCAAACCCAAACTGGGGCTTCCCCCCTGGCAAACTGGGCTCTCCTCTGGCAAAAATGTCCTTTTTCAAGTCTTTTTTTTTTTTTTTTTTTTTTTTTTTTTTTTTTTTTTTTTTTTTTGCTCTAACAGCTCTTCTCTCTGTCTGGTTTTTATTTAACTCTGGACTCAAATTTCTTACAGCTCCCCCGTCCTCTGTCCAGTGGCGCCAGGGTTTGAGGGGTGTCACTGGAACATTTCCTCTCTGGGTCCTGGCAGGTGGACTGAGGCTTGATTTCCTTGTGCTGCTCCTTGTGGAGCAGCCTGAGCTGTAAGAAACCACTCAGGGAGGGCTCCTTGCAGAAATTGGACATTTTAGAGGCATTTTAGAGAATGAAAGAGACGCTGCTGATTTATTGCAGCTGCATCCCCCAAGGCCTCGGCTGGAGGGAAGGAGGCAGCACAAACAGCACTGATGGCTCCCAGCGCTCCCCTCCTCCTTAACCTTCTCCCGGTGTTTGATGGAGAGGAAAAACGCTGAGCCCGGGAGGAAAATCCCTCCCTGGGCACTCCCAGGAGCGCCCCTGGCAGTGCTGGTGAGGGCAGGGATTCCTCAGGCTGAGGTGGTAATTAAAAGTTTCTCGTGGCCATCGAGTGGCAGCTGTTGAAATGGGAATTTTTGCCTCCTGGGGAGAGGGTTTGGTGCAGAGCACGGAAAGACTTGAGGGGCTCTGATGGAAACCTGCTGCTCCTGCAGGATCTCTTTTAGTTCTGCCCTTGCAGCATCTCCGTAAGAAAGAAAACTCCGTAATAAAAACTCCAGCTCTCCCCTCAGCTGCTCCCTCTTGCAACTGGGAGCAAAAGCAAGTGAGACTCTGAATTTCCAAACTGTTGTAGGGGACTGCATGGAAAACCAGGGGGGTTCACACTTAAAAAAAAAAAAACAACAAAACCAACAACATTGGCTGAGTTTAATTTTTTTAATTAAATTTAAAAAAAAATTTTGTTTTATCCTGAGAACTTCCAACCCCTGCAGAAGTTGAGCTGCAGCAGCCTTGGTGGAAAGCTGGGGTGGTTCAGCTGCCCCTTCCCACCCTGCTCGGGAATGTTTTCCCTTTTCCCTGCAAGGATCACTAATTGAAATCGCTAATTGAAATTCATGCTCGCGTCTCTTACGAGCTGTGAGTCAGAGGAATAAAAGCACTTAATCACTTAATGAAATTATTGCCTCTGCAGGCGTGGAGGGAGCGTGGGGGAAGGGGAGCAGGAGCTGGTTTATGGCAGCGGCTGGAAAAAACCAAATCCCTGAGGGATGGGCTGGGCAGGACAGACCGGGGGACTGGATGTCCCTGGGGGGCCTGGAGTGTCCCCAATGGTGCAAGGACAGACTGGGAGGGACTGGATGTCCCCAGGGGGGCCCAGAATGTCCCCAGTAGTGCAAGGACAGACCAGGCTGGGACTGGATGTCCCCAGTGGTGCCAGGACAAGCCAAGGAGGGACTGGATGTCCCCAGTGGTGCCATTGATGTCCCCAGTGGTGTCAGGAATGTCCCAGTGGGGTCAGGACAGACAAAGGTGGGACTGGATGTCCCCAGTGGTGCCAGGACAGACTGGGAGGGACTGGATGTCCCCAGTGGTGCCAGGAATGTCCCAGTGGGGTCAGGACAAGCCAAGGTGGGACTGGATGTCCCCAGTGGTGCAAGGAATATCCCCAGAGGTGCTAGGACGGACCAGGCTGGGACTGGATGTCCCCAGTGGTGGCAGAAAGTGACTGGGAGGGTCTGGATGTCCCCAGTGGTGCCAGGAATGTCCCCAGAGGTTCTAGGGCAGACCAGGGTGGGACTGGATGTCCCCAGTGGTGCCAGGAGTGTCCCCAGAGGTGCTAGGACAGACCAGGGTGGGACTGGATGTCCCCAGTGGTGCCATTGATGTTCCAGTGGTGCCAGGAATGTCCCAGTGGTGCCAGAAACAGAGTGGGAGGGACTGGATGTCCCCAGTGGTGTCAGGACAAGCCAAGGTGGGACTGGATGTCCCCAGTGGGGCCAGGAACGTCCCAGTGGTGCCAGAAACTGACTGGGAGGGACTGGAATGTCCCCAGAGGTGCCAGGAGTGCCCCAGTGGTGCCAGGACAGACCGGGGAGGGACTGGATGTCCCCAGTGGGGCCCAGAATGTCCCCAATAGTGCAAGGACAGACCAGGGTGGCACTGGATGTCCCGAGGGGGGCCAGGAGTGTCCCAGTGGTGGCAGAAAGTGACTGGGAGGGTCTGGATGTCCCCAGTGGTGCCAGGAATGTCCCCAGAGGTTCTAGGGCAGACCAGGACGGGACTGGATGTCCCCAGTGGTGTCAGAACAAGCCAAGGTGGGACTGGATGTCCCCAGTGGTGCAAGGACAGACCAGGCTGGGACTGGATGTCCCCAGTGGTGTCAGGAGTGTCCCAGTGGTGACAAATTCCAATTTGTCCTTAGGGAATTGTGACCCCCAGGCTGAGGTTTCTCTCCCCGAGCTGTTTGCATCCCAATTAAGATGTTTGTGGATTTGTGCATAATTTAGAGCCGGTTATTTCATATTCAGGGCGAATCTTTTTTTTCAAGCGTTGAGAATGAATTGCAAAATTTAATACATAGAAAAAAAAAAAAAAGAAGAAAAAAAAGGGAAGTAACTTATAAAGGGAAAAATGAGTCTGAGCTTGAGGAGGAAAGCGGAAAGTAAATAACGAGAATTGTGCCAGAGCCTGGGGATAGAAATGTAATAACATGCAGAATTGAGACACAAACAAACTCAATTTGGGGATGGGAGCTCGTTTGGCCACTTAATGTTGGTGTGAGAGCAGCAGAGAGGGGTGGGAGTCCAGGAGATCCCTCTGGCTGCCCTGGCTGGCCCCAGACCCTGGAACCAAGTCAAAACCACCTGTGGCTTCCATTTTAGCCCGTGGAAAAAAACTGCCAGCTTTGTGTGAGGAATTACAAACCACAAGGGTTTGAGCAGTGTGGGAGTTGAGTTAACACAGGGTGGAAAAGTAGAATTTTGGGGTTTTTAGAATGGGGTTCAGGGGTACAAGATGGATGGATTTGGGCGTGTCCTGACCTCCTTCTCCTTCTCCTTGCCCACCGTGTCTTGCTGTGCTGGTGACACTTTTCTGTTGGTTTCAGGCACAGACACACTGCCCAACATCAATGACAGACATTGGCACGTTATTGTAAATTTCCCAATCCCTCATTTCCCATCCCAATCCCTCATTTCCCAATCCCTCATTTCCCAATCCCTCATTTCCCATCCCAATCCCTCCATCCCAATCCCTCATTTCCCAATCCCTCATTTCCCATCCCTCATTTCCCAATCCCTCATTTCCCATTCCAATCCCTCATTTCCCAATCCCTCATTTCCCATCCCAATCCCTCCATCCCAATCCCTCATTTCCCATCCCAATCCCTCATTTCCCATCTCTCATTTCCCATCCTTCATTTCCCATCCCTCATTTCCCATCCCAATCCCTCATTTCCCAATCCCTCATTTCCCATCTCTCATTTCCCAATCCCTCATTTCCCAATCCCTCATTTCCTATCCCTCATTTCCCATCCCAATCCCTCATTTCCCAATCCCTCATTTCCCAATCCCTCAGTTCCACCCCTCAGGTGTACAGAAAATCCACATTTCTTCTTCCCTGCTTGGCCAAACACTTGGCTGGAGCCTGGAAAAGAAAAACCTTGTGGTGGTTTTAAGGCTGAAGGAAAATGCAAAATGAAATGGTTTTTTTTCCCTAGTTTATATGGGCCCTGTTCAATTATGAGAGCACACTGGAGTTGTTTAACTTCACTAGAAATTCCCTGTGGACCAGATTCCCTGCATTTTAATCTGGATAAAATTTGGATTCTGGAAAAGCTGCTGTACAACTGCTGTCAGCTTCGGCTTTCTGGTTCTTCTGCCCTTCACAAGTTTCATTCCCTACAATGGAGAGCGGCAGAGGAGGGAAAATATTTTTATTTCCTCACAAAGCTTCCACATTTAAGCTTTTTAATTTTTTTTTTTTTTTTTTTTTTTTTTTTTTTTTTTTGTGGGGAGTAAAAACTGCAAGCAGTTCAATTCCCACAAGTTTCATTCCCTACAATGGAGAGCGGCAGAGGACGGAAAATATTTTTATTTCCTCACAAAGCTTCCAAATTTAAGCTTTTTTAAAAATTTTTTTTTTTTTTTTGGGGAGTAAAAACTGCAAGCAGTTCAATTCCCACTTTAGCTGGTTTTCCAGAAGAACCTGACAAGTGTTCCTTGACAAAGGGCTCGGAGCCATAAGGAGGATAAATGTGAGCCTAATCCCAATTAATGCGTGCAAACAGAAGCCTTAAAACACCCGGGGCTCTGCTTAAAATGCCCTTCTCCCTCCTCGTGGGCTGCACTAAAACCCGCCCAGAGCGCGGGGAGAGCCGAGCTGGGGAATTTGGAGCTCAGCAGCCTGAGAGCAGCGCGGGCGAAGCGCTCAGACGCGATTTCTCGGGCCGCCAAATTCACAGCGGCGGGGCAGGAGGCCGCAGAATCAATCAGCGCTCCCCCAGCAGCCAGGGAGGCTGCAAGAAACCCAGATCTGTGTAAATACATTTTCAGGGGGGGCTCAAACATTTTTTTTTTTTTTGCTCCTTGCAATGTCTGGTTTCAAGCTGTTCTCCGCTCTGAGGAAACATCGATTTTTAAAATTTTTTTAATTTTTTTTTTTTATTATTATTATTATTTTTTTGTTGTTGTTGTTGTTGTGGGGGCTGATTTTTAGCTGGAAAGGGCCCAGCTTTGCTGGGCTTGGCCTCGTCTCCAGAATTCTCTGCCACGAGCTGCGGGTTTGGGCTGCAAGCAGAGCTTTAATTACCGTGGATCCCACACAGTCTGCAGGTCTGACAGGAACGTGTCAGCGATGTTCCACGGGGCATTGCTGCTGATTGGCTCTGCAGCCTGGAATCTCAGCACTGACAAATAAACAGGGGCTTTTAAACCCCCTTTTCCTCCCCCCCCCCCCCCCCCAAAATAGCATTGATTTTTCGGCTCTGCGTCCGCCCTGGAGCTGGGAATCTGTCGAGTGTGAGAGGGAAGGGGTTGGGAGGGGATTTGGTGTGGAAAGAAGCCAAAAATGGGTCGTGGTGAAGCCTGAGAGGCCAAGAGGCTGCCAGGGAGGTGAATTTTTAATGGAACAGCCACAGCTGGGTGACAAAAGCACCCGGGGACTCTTTTCCACTCTCCTGAATGCAGCTCCCAAACCAGCAGCAGTTCCTGGAGCGAATTCCTCCCCAGAGGGAGCAGGGGCTGGATTTTGGAAGCAATTAGCCTTAAAATCTGCAGTTTCTTTTTTTTTTTTTTGGGCCTCGAGGGAGGGCTGGGTGATGGGCTGGGTGTCTGCTCCTGCTCCATCTCCGGGGCTGCCAGCTCAAACGGGGGTTTTAAAAGCCTGAAATTCACGTTGGGTTCGAAAAGCCTGAGGTTGGAGGGGAGAGGAAGGCGATTCTTGGCTCGTGGCATCTGCAATAAGGATGTTTTTGGGGAAAGGAGGCACCCTGGGTGCTCATCCCGAGGTATTTTTTTTGGAAAAACAGGGTTTGAGGCCTGTTCTCAGAGCAATTATTGTAGCCCAGCTGCTGGAGAGGTGTCCTTTGAGAGTTGTCCAAAATAACAAGCAAAGCTGAGCAGTGGTTGGCAATTTTGGACGGGAGTTTTGTACGGAAAACAACCTCAGACACTTGTTGGGAAATGACTCGTTTGAGAACAGCTCCAGCTGGTTTTTTCACTCCTTGTCAGTGCTTTGGAAGGTGAATTTCCTTCAGGCTGGAAGCAGCCTGGCCCCCAAGCTCCCTGCCCGGGGGTTTGAGATAATTCAGACTCCTCTTGCTCGCCGTCCTTCCGCTGTTTTTAGCGGAATAAATCCCTGCTTGTAGGGAAAAAAAAAAAAAACCCAAAAACATGAATTAATGGTGCCTGGAAAAGCAAACGAGGAGGAAGATTGACAAAAAGCACTGGTCCAAGTTTCCCCTGCTTGTCACAGAGCCCTGTTTCTCCTGGTGGCCTGTCTTGGGCTCAGCTTTTCCCATCTGTTAAGCGCTGCCTATAATTAGCCCGTCTTTCACAACTTTTCAGCGTTTGGCACTCCTGATCCTGATCCTGCCGTATTTTCATTCCTGGGGAATAGATGTGAGAACAAAACAAATTACCAGCCATCCCAATTCCCGTGCTTTTCTTCTTTTTCCTTCCCCTTTCCCTCTGCCCTGGCCTGGAGCTGCAAGGGTCTCAGCCCCCGTGGCTGAGGTGACCTTGGGGACATTTCCAGCGGGGTTTGGGCAGGTCCTGCAGGGAGCTGGGGGAGGATTTATCCCCTTGGTGCTGGAATTCGGGTTTTGGGTGAGGAATGAAGGGCTCCTTCCTGGGTTCAGCAGGAAAAGGCACTGAAATTCTGATTTGGAGCATAGAATGAGGGGCTCCTTCCTGGGTTCAGCAGGAAAAGGAAGTGAAATTCTGATTTTGGGTGAGGAATGAGGGGATATTTCAGAAAGAAAAAGCACTGAAATTCTGATTTAGAGCATAGAATGAGGGGCTCCTTCCTGGGTTCTGTAGGAAAAGGCACTGAAATTCAGGTTTTGTGTGAGGAACGAGGGCTTCCTTCCTGGGTTCAGCAGGAAAAGGAACTGAAATTCGGGTTTTGGGTGTGGAATGAGGGGCTCCTTCCCAGGTTCAGCAGGAAAAGGCCCCGTCAGGCTGTTCCCGTGGGTCAGGCAGGTAAAGCTCTGCTTTAGTGCTGAGCTTTGGGTTAGACCACGCTTCTGAGGGGGTGGTAGAGAGTCTCATTAACATTTTAATCAGCTGGAAGTTGGTTTTAAGAGCTTTAGGAGGGGACAGATGAGCGTGGCTGGCAGGGTGAGCAGTGTTTATTCCAAAATGTCCCATTTAGCTGCTATTCCAGTCTTTAAACACCTCACAGGATGGAAATGAGGGCTCTAATAATAACAGCAGTAAAACTGAGAAATTTCTCATCTGTTTTCCGGGGCTGTTCTAATTAGTCTGGGATTCTGCGGCTGCTGATGGACAGAGCAGGTCAAACCCAGCACCAGTGCAGGCAATAATTCGGGTTTCACTTGCAGCCAGCGCTGGGTTTGGCCCGGAATGTGGAAGGGGGAGCAGGCAGGGAGGATCTGGTGGTGCCAGCAGGGATGGGGAAGAGCTGGGGAGGGCTGGGCTGCCTCGTGTGAGCACTTGGAGCCACTAAAAACTCACTAAAAAATCACTAAAAAGGGGCTGCTTTGGTTGGGTTCGGGTCTGTGCTTGCTCCTGCCCCCAGGTTTTGCTGTAAGGTTGGTTTTAAGGACCAGCAAATGCTGCTTGGCCCTGGCTGGGAGTGCAGAGCTCAGGGCTTTGTGCAGGAATGGGATTTTCAGCCCCACAGCGGGGCTGTGGAGTTCCCCGGGGCTTTTCCCAGCTGAGCTGGGCTCCTGCGAGGTGGAATCTGAGCCTGGCTTAAGGAATTTCGCCCCCTCAGCTGTAGAGAAATCGCAGTAAGGTGTTCTTCAGCCTCACGGGGTTTCTCAGGGAGGAGAACCCATGGGATCATTCCCCAAATCCTCTCAGCAGCTTTGGGTGCCCCTGTGGCTTCCTCGCAGCCCCACCTCCAAACAGGGATTTCCTTCTTGGGGTCTGGGTGTTGGGATGACCCCAAGAGTGTAAAAGTGTAAAAGTCCTCGTTTCCCAGCCCGAGCAGCCAAAGGAGGAGTCTGAATGCGCAGGGTCGGCTTCTCAAGGTTGTTTCTTTTCCCTTCTCTGGAACATTCTCTCTCTGACCTGCTGAGCTCTGTCCAGCAGCTCGGCCATGGCATTCTGTCTGCCCTCAGGGCGCTGTTCACATTTTATACCCAAAACTCCGTGTGCCGTGGTTACAATAACGTGCCAATGTCTGTCATTGATGTTGGACAGTGTGTCTGTGCCTGAAACCAACAGAAAAGTGTCACCAGCACAGCGAGACATGGAGGGCAAGGAGAAGGAGAAGGAGGTCAGGACACGCCCAAATCCCTCCATCTTGTCCCCTGAACCCTGTTCTAAAAACCCTAAAATTCTACTTTTTCACCCTGTGTTAACTCAACTCCCACACTGCTCAAACCCTTGTGGTTTGTAATTCCTCACACAAAGTTGGCAGTTTTTTCCACGGGCTAAAATGGAAGCCACAGGTGGTTTTGACTTGGTGCCAAGGTCTGGAGCCAGCCAGGGCAGCCAGAGGGGTGTCCTGGACTCCCACATTTCCTTGGGTTTGTAAAAATCCTGCCACTCCCAGAGCCTGTTCTGCATTCCCTCGGGAATTCCCTCAGCATTCCCCATCCCCCTTCAGCCCGTAAAAAGCCGCGGGGGTGAAATGTGCAAAGCTGCATTTTACACCCTGGCCCCACAGAGAGAGCAAATCACTCACCCATTTATCTGCTGAGACTCAGACTATTAAAAATTGGAGGGAAGTTCTGCAACCTTTAAATCCTGTCACGGCCCTTTGTGTTCCTGCTGTTGAGGGTTTTTTTTTTTTTTTGCTGTGCTCGTGTCATCCAGGGTTGGGGATATTTACAGCACCTAAATCAATGTTGAGGACATGCAGAATATTGAGGGATCAACTCTACTTATTTCTAATGCACTTTAATGTTTTGACTGCCCGAGCAGAGTTGGGGAAATCGCTGTGCTGGAATGATAATGAGGAGTTTAACAGTTTTATGATGGTTGGAGAGAACTTTATGGAAGTTGATAAATCTCATCTTGTAGGTTTCAATTTCTCATTCCCTACAGAGAGATGGGCAGAATACATTGATACTGCATTTCAAATTGGCCAGATCAGGAGGAACAGCAGCTAAAATCCATTACAACCCAATTACATCCATCAGCTGAAGCTGTGTGCATTCACTCGTGAACATCAGCATTTAATCCATAAAGAGGAACTAATGAGAAATTTGAAAATGGAATCCATGCATCAGTGGCTTTGGAGAGATTTTGCTGGGATTAATGAACTGCCAGAACGTTGTCAACACACAGCGAACCCATTCTCTGCAGGTTTGTTTACTGACCAAAGAGAGATTGCGCTGCTTTGTTCTGCCCATCCCTCAGCCCTGCTCCTGTCCTGGCTTTGGGCTGCTGCTTTTCCTCGGGGTGGGAAGGGCCGCTCCACCCACGTGGAGGATCTCCTCGTTCCTTTCCCATCCTTCTCTCGTGGACACCTGGCAGCTTGGCTGCCCCAGCACCTGCAGCATCCCTGCAGAAACCTCTGGCTCTGGAAGCCAAGGCCGCGTGGATAAAAGCCCATTTCACAGCAGAGGAGGGAAGGCAGGCTGCCACAGACGCTTTTTGGATGGTCTGGAGCTGGAGGCTGGCTGGGGACTGTAGGTGCTGCTTTGTGGGGTCCCCTGTGAATTATTTCTGTTTTACCCCGCCATGCTGTGAATTATTTCTGTTTTACCCCTCCATGCTGTGAATTATTTCTTTTACCCCTCAATGATGTGAATTATTTCTCTTCTACCCCTCCATGCTGTGAATTATTTCTTTTACCCCTCCATGCTGTGAATTATTTCTCTTTTACCCCTCCATGCTGTGAGTTATTTCTGTTTTACCCCGCCATGCTGTGAATTATTTCTGTTTTACCCCTCCATGCTGTGAGTTATTTCTGTTTTACCCCTCAGTGATGTGAATTATTTCTGTTTTACCCCTCCATGCTGTGAATTATTTCTGTTTTACCCCTCCATGCTGTGAATTATTTCTTTTACCCCTCCATGCTGTGAATTATTTCTGTTTTACCCCTCCATGCTGTGAATTATTTCTGTTTAACCCCTCCAGGGTATAAATTATTTGCTGTTTTACCCCTCTGTGCTGTGCATGATTTGCTGTTCCACCAGGAACGGCCGATGGGGAATATCTGGGATTTGGGTCTCCGCTGGTGTTCCCTCATCTTGAAGAGATCCAATTTTCCCCATCATTTCTCGCTGACTTTTAACCAACTCTGCAAAACAAAAGAATCTTGAAGCAAAACCCAACGTGCTCCGCCCTCCTCTCGGATTTCCGAGCGTGCGCTGCCTTTGCCTCAAACGCGTGGCTCTGTCATAAAACACCTCCGTAAATCACATTCCAAGAGCAGGTCTTAACTACCTCCTGTTTTCTTTTCAAATTCCTCTTGTTAATCATCCTGACAGCCCCGACACGCGGAATATTGCCGGCGCTTTGAGAGCCACGTGCCGCGTGTGAGAGGGAAATACAGCGCAGAAACAAATAAAGAACAAGAAGAAAACAGAGAAATAAAGAAGCCATTTTATTGGAAACAATTAAATAACCGTGCAGGTTAATTCCTAATCAAATAGTTTGTTTTTTTTTTTTTAATATTTGATTAAATATTTAATTTTTAAATCATTATTATTGTTATTTAAATAGGTGTTAATGAAGTAAAACCTGCAGGTTTATGGTGTGCACGCTTCACACGCAGATTGCTCCCAGCGTGACACGGGCCGAGTGCACCCACCCTGAATGCTTTGAAAGGTTGGAAAATGGGAATTTGGTTTGAAAAAAGGTGAAAAAAGGTTGAAAAATGTTGAAAAAAGGAAAGATCTCGGTGTGTTCACCTTTTTTTTAGTAAATGCAGCCTTGCCATGGATATTTTCTGACACCACCAAGTGCTGGAGGGGGGTGTGAAGGTGGAGTTCCATCCAAGCTCAAATCACCCTGGGAGATTTTGATCAGAAATCTGAGCTGGCCTGGGCTGCCCAGAGCCGGGTCCAGCTGGGCAGGGGCTCCCCGTGGAGGGCACAGCTTCTAAAAATTACCCAAAAAAAAAAAAAAAAAAAAAACAACCCCAGATGGCTCCGGCTCCAGGTGGAGCAGCAGCCCCAGGGGTGCTCCTCACCCTTCCCACAGTCTGACAGCCCGGCAGCCAATTAGAGACAAACCTGAATTTTCCAGCTGCTGCCTTCTGCACGCCCTGCCTCCCTGGAAATATTTCTTTATCCTTGGGAGCTCAGCAGGAGAAGGCTCGGGGATGGATAAATAAATCCCTCCCGCAGCCCCTCCCTGCCAGGTCAATATTTGCTCTGTGGGGTTTGGAGATGAATTCTCCGCTCAGCTCTGCAAACACCAGGGGTTCATTGGCGCCCCGTAAATGAGTTCCTGGAGATCAATGAGTTGTGGGGTCGGTGGCTGGGATGCTCCAAGGAGCATTTTTGGGGTTGATTTGGTGGCACGGCGCGTTCAGGTCGCTCTGAAGTCTCTCGGATTTGCCAAAAATCTTCGTCGTTCTGGGGCTGTGCAGGGTTTTTAACTCGTTCTTTATCACTGAACCCCCGTATGAACTGCACCAGCACCACAAACCCGACCGTATTCTCACTTCCCCCTCTCCTTTAGGTATTTCTAAGTTCTATGGCCTGAAAAAAATTGAGTTTGGAGCCTCGGTTGTGGTGTAGGGGATGTTTTGACATCCGCTCTCCTCCCTCCTTTGGGTTTGTCCTGTATTTACTGCTCCTCCTGAGCCCCCACAGCTGGGATGGTGTCAGTTCCCAGTATCTGCACCAAGGGCATCAGAACATGGAGAATTCTCCATCCCTTCAGGGGTTTATTCCAATTTTTAACAGCACCTGGCCTGGGAAAACGCGGATTTATTTTTGCTTCAGTGTGCGTAAATCAAGCTTTCATTTTCCCCACCTTACAGAGAAATTGGGGCTGACTCCTTTTCCCTCAGAGGTGTCTACACTGCTGGGAAGGCTGTGTAGAAAAAAACTTTGTTTTTCCAGATTTCCTCTCCTTTCAGAGGTCACCAGCTGGGATTTTACCCCTCCAGTGGCTGAGCAGCAGAAATGCTGTGGAAGGGCTGCAAAAGCTGGGTTAAAATCTAAGAAAATAGACCAGAATTAAATAAAAACCCCCTGGGTTTAACTCATCCAACTTGTGGCTGCAATCCTGGCTGGGAAATCCAGAAATGCTCTGAGTTTAAAGGTCCTGTTAACACCTAAAAAGAAAAAAAAAAAAAAAAAAAACCCACAACAATTTATAAATCACCTCTGCGAAGGAGAATGGCTTTAGACCCTTCAGCTTGGAGAAGTTCTTTGTGGGAGCGAGGAATGGGATGGAAAGGAGCAGCTCCAGGGCTGAGGAGGAGATTTTGCACTCCAGAACCACGGGGAGCAGGAGATGAAAACTCAATTTTAAGGACACGTTTTAAGTAATGAATGCAGCGGAGCGGAACAGCGACATGCAGTAAGTGGGATGTCCTGTAAATTGATCTGAAAATCGCTGCTGGTTCTGCCTGCCCTGGCGGAATAATTCACAGTAATTCCAGGGAAAACTGCCTTTTCCTGGGAGCAGCCCGAGAGCAGAGGGAAGGGGAGGTGCCCAGCTGGGAGAAGGAAAAGGAGCCCTGGAAATGCATTTTTTTGGGGGTTTTAACTCACTTCTTTGTGCTGTGAAATGGTGATGGTGAGGCTGGGCTGGCTCCCAGCGAGGAGAAAATTCACCTGGCAGGGTTTTGTGCTAAATGAGCTTTTAGGCAGCGCCGAGTTCATCCCTGCGCTGATAATTAGCAGCGATTTCAGGGAGGAGGAGCAGGAATTGTGTGATCGTGGTCAGGGTTAAGTAGAAATCTTTATGGGGGGAAAAAAACATCTCAAATCGTGGAAACTTTGCCACTTATCTCAGTAAAAGAGAAGGGAAAATTGATTTGAAAACTGGCGAGCGGCTGTGTTGTTATTGTTGTGAGGGAAAAATTAGTTGTAATTTTACCATGAAGTCAAATTTTACCCCGTGAGTTTTCAATTTGCCTTCACAGAAGGCTGAGGAGAAATGAATGTGTTCCAGAGATAAGGTTTTCTTCTAAGAAAAATCACTTTAATTGGAAAGCAGTGAATGAAAACAGGTTGTGATCACCACATTCTTGTCTTGGTTTTTTTATTTTTTCTTTCTTTTTTTCCCCTCCCTGCTGGACACCTTTGCACTGCCCAGCTCCGCTTTCTTCTGCTGCCACTTCAATTTCTCATTGCTCTTGGAGGTGAAGGAACATTTTCGCCTGGCAGGGCTGGGCGGGGTAAGAAATGAGCCAGACGTGAGCGATGCAGGCTCTGATTGCACCCCCTGCAGTTCTGTGCTTAAAAAACCCCAACAAACAACCAAACCCAGGCTGAACAAACAAGGAAATGCACATTTTGGGCTTCTCCAGACGTTTCAAGTCAGATCAAATCCGTTTTCATTTCTAACTTACAGCTGAACTCCTCACATTCCTTCTGTTCTCGCTGCCTCCCCGAGCTTTGTCTGGAGATGTTTCCATTATTGGTGAGGAAATTTGGGGTAGGAAAAGAACTTTTGGTGCCGAAGGGCTTTGGGAATGTGGGGAATTGTCTGAGAGGCCACTTTGGGGTTGGCAGTTTGGGGTTTTCCGTTTGGGATTGGCCATTTGGGGTTGGCAGTTTGGGGTTGGCAGTTCGGTATTGTGAGTTTAGGGTTGCCCATTTTACATTGGCAGATTGGGGTTGGTAGTTTGGGGCTGGGAATTTGGGCTTGGCCATTTGTCATTGGCAGTTTGGGGTTGGCAGTTTGGGATTGTGAGTTTAGGATTTTCCATTTGGGGTTGGCAGTTTGGGGTTGGCAGTTTGGGGTTGGCAATTTGTCATTGGCAGTTTGGGGTTGGCAGTTTGGGGTTGGCAATTTGTCATTGGCAGTTTGGGGTTGGCAGTTCGGGATTGTGAGTTTAGGGTTGCCCATTTTACATTGGCAGATTGGGGTTGGTAGTTTGGGGCTGGGAATTTGGGCTTGGCCATTTGTCATTGGCAGTTTGGGGTTGGCAGTTTGGGATTGTGAGTTTAGGATTTTCCATTTGGGGTTGGCAGTTTGGGGTTGTGAGTTTAGGATTTTCCATTTGGGGTTGGCAGTTTGGGGTTGGCAATTTGGCATTGGCAGTTTGGGATTGGGAGTTTGAGGTTTGCCCATTTGGGGTTGGCAGTTTGGTATTGCGAGTTTGGGGCTGGCAGTTCAGGGTTTTCCATTTGGGGTTTTCCATTTGGGATTGGCAGTCTGGGATTGTGAGTTTGGGATTTGCCATTTGACATTGGCAGTTTGGGGTTGGCAGTTTGGGATTGGCAATTTGGCGTTGGCAGTTTGGGATTGGCCATTTGACATTGGCAGTTTGGGGTTTTCCGTTTGGGATTTGCCATTTGGGGTTGGCAGTTTGGGATTGGCCATTTGACATTGGCAGTTTGGGGTTTTCCGTTTGGGATTTGCCATTTGGGGTTGGCAGTTTGGGATTGGCCATTTGACATTGGCAGTTTGGGGTTTTCCGTTTGGGATTTGCCATTTGGTGTTGGCAGTTTGGGGTGCTCAGCTTGGGGCTGGCAGTTTGGGGCTGGCAGTGACCTCCTCCACGTCCCTGCTGGATTCCTGCTGGAGGAGTTAATAGGTGGGAAAAGTCCGTGGAATTCATCAAAGGCGCTAAAGACAGATTTCCTTCTGTTTACCGAAGAAAAAGCAGAAATGTGGCTTTTCCAACACCAACCCACCAGGTGCAAATTGCAACATCTGGTGCGAGCTGGGCGGGAGCCAGGAAGGATCAAAGGAGGAGCTCTGATGGAAAAAGAGGATTTAAATCATATTTAAATAAATAAATTCCGGCTTTGCCCGATGCGCGGAATCTACAGGGGAAAAGAACCCCTAAAAGAGGTTGAGGCCGGTCTGGCCTTTGTTAGGGAACACCGGGGATTTCATGAAGGTGCTGTGGGGTTTCTGTGGGGTTTTTCTGAGGCAAGGCCTCACGGCCAGCCAAAATTCTGATTTTTCATGAAGGAATTGGTTGTTGCTCCCTTTGCCCGGGCTTGGAGGGGGCAGGACCGAGGTGCTGCAGGATCCCAGAGAGGGATGGGATTAACTGGGGAGCTCGGCATTAAATTCTCCCCACTGAACCTTCCTTGGGTTCGGGGTTTTGGGGCAAGGATCCACAAAGTCATTAATTCAGTGAAACTCTCCCCTCCCAGCCCCACCACGGATTTCCCCACCTGGCACCTCACATTTCCTGGGCAAAGGTTGCCCCAAACTCTGCACAAACCCCACAGCTCTCCCCACAGCAGCTTTTTCCCCTTGGGAAAAACCCCATGGAGGTCCCCTCGCCTGAGGGAACCGCCTGATTTTTTGGTGCTCGAAACTCATCAGGGAATCGTTGATTCCATCAAACCCGTTTTGTTTTAATTCCTTTCCCTCAGAAAAGGGCATCAATGCTGACAGAACTTTTATTTCCCCTCTCCCATAGATTAAATATCCACAAACCTCTTGTTTTGGGTTAATTACTGCAAATTGAGCTGCCCAGAGCCTGCATTTCCCCTCTGCAGCCCCTCAGGGTTTATTTGCTGGAACAAACTGGACTCCATTCATTTCCCCTCATTTCCACAAGGAACACAGCCAGAAAAAGGGTGGAAATCACATTTCCTAGTTTTTTTTTCTTTCGCCCTGTTGTTATTTTCCATCTCTGGAGCTCTCGTTTTCACATTGTTTCCCATTTCCTGGGCTGGTTTTGTTTGGCTTTTGGGAAGCACTTGAGGGTTTTTTTGGGAGCTGTTGAAGGTTTGATCTCTGGCAGGTGGAAGTGAGGAGTCAAATCCAATGTGCTCAAAGCAGCATCACTGGGAGGGAAATGAGGGCCCTTGGTAAATGCAGAAAAACACAGGAATAACAATGAGCTCCTGCCCAGGATCTGCGTTTTCCACCCCAATTCCCCAACTCCTGCCAGCACTAAATGCTTACAGCAGAGGCACAAACCTCTGAAGACGCAGGATGAAGGTTTGTGCTGTTTTTTGAGGGATCAAAATTGCTAAAATGAGGTGAAAGCTCAAGCACTCCACTGAAAAACCCTCGTGGGCACCCGCAGGACTCCAGGATTTGCTGCTCAGCCATTCAGGGCAAATTGATGTGCTTCAAAAGTTGGGAAAATTCCTTTAGTGACTGGCTGTGCCTCTTAACTGTCCAAATGCAGAATTACCAAAAGTACAGAAAAATACAGAAAAAATGCAGAAAAATACAGGAAAAGTACAGAAAAAATTACAGAAAATATACAGAAAAAATATACAGAAAAAAAATACAGAAAAATTTCAAAAATACAGAAAAAAAAAATGAAAGTATAAAATAAAGTCTCCCTGCCCTGCAGGAGGCTCTGGGGGGATTGAGGGGATTTCGGGCTCAGAGCCAGCAGGATTCACCCCCCTGGCTTTGGAAATTTGGGTTTATTGCTCATAACCCTCAGCTCTCCCAAACATTTCCTGTTTGCCCAGTCCTGAGGTGCAGCAGGCAGTGAAGGCACCTGACTCTAAACAAAGCAATGCCCAGCTCTTGGTGTTTATGGCATCCCAAAGGTTCCTGAGGGCGAGTCCTCTGGGGTCTGGGTGTTGGGATGACCCCAAGAGTGTAAAAGTGTAAAAGTCCTCGTTTCCCAGCCCCAGCAGCCAAAGGAGGAGTCTGAATGCGCAGGGTCGGCTTCTCAAGGCTGTTTCTTTTCCCTTCTCTAGAACATTCTCTCTCTGCCCTGCTGAGCTCTGTCCAGCAGCTCGGCCATGGCATTCTGTCTGCCCTCAGGGCAGGGTTCACATTTTATACCCAAAACTCCGTGTGCCGTGGTTACAATAACGTGCCAATGTCTGTCATTGATGTTGGGCAGTGTGTCTGTGCCTGAAACCAACAGAAAAGTGTCACCAGCACAGCAGGACATGGAGGGCAAGGAGAAGGAGAAGGAGGTCAGGGCACGCTCAAATCCCTCCATCTTGTCCCTTTGAACCCCATTCTAAAACGCCCAAAATTCTACTTTTTCACCCTGTGTTAACTCAACTCCCACACTGCTCAAACCCTTGTGGTTTGTAATTCCTCACACAGAGTTGGCAGTTTTTTCCACGGGCTAAAATGGAAGCCACAGGTGGTTTTGAGTTGGTGCCAAGGTCTGCGAGCCCCCTGCCAGGGTCTGGAGCCAGCCAGGGCAGCCCAAGGGGTGTCCTGGACTCCGACACCCGAGGCTGAGCCCCTTCCCCAGCCCATTAAATTCAGCCGTGCTGGGTCACTTAATTTCCTCTCCCCAGGGATGATCCATCTGCCCCGGCTGGGGGAAGAGAAATCCGATATAAATCCCGATTTCCTGAGGAAAGAGCCAAGCTTAAACCTCTCCAATAACTTCCTTTCCTTCAGCACTGGTGAGGAGTCTTCCCCTTGCTCCAGAATAATCTGCTCAGTGCCTGTGGCCCTCTCACATCTGGAGCACCTCTGGAAATGCAAATTAACAGCAGCTGGAAGCGTTGCATTTCCCTCTTTCTGCTGTGCTCCGTTGTCTGAATGTTCTTTATTTACACCAGCCTTTAATCCTGGAGTAAATAATGGAGTTTTTGAGGGGTTCCTGTTGATTCAAGCATTAAAACCTCCCCCCGTTATTCAAAAATATTGTCTCAGGTCAGGTCTGCAGCTGCTATAAATTAATGTCCAATTCCAAGGGCCTGCACAAAGAATTATGGACAATTTCTGGCCTATTTTTAAATCTTACAGAGGGCTGCAGCAGCACATAAAGATCCATAATGTGCCCAGGGCTTTGTGTTTTTAACTCCAGCTGCCTGAATCTTTTAGTCAGAACTTTGCCAGCGAGTTTTCATTTAGGGGCAGAACTCCTGCAGGAAAAAAAAAGGGGCTTTTAGAAATGGAAACAAAAGAATAATGAACATCAGCACTCACTTCTTGCATCCTAACAACCCCATAACCAGCTTCTCAGGTTAAGTATCATTTTATTGTGGAGATTAAATAAGGTTTTGACGGGATTTTGAGGGAGAAAAGGAACTTTTGGGGTGATGTTGGGGGGTTTAAACAACCCCACCCTGAGCTCTGCAGGACCATCAGGTTTCAGTTCATTTGCTGCATTATTTAGGAAGATTTTAAAGCCCAAAGCTCCAGTGGATTGGGGGTGCTGGCCCTGGGCACTGAAGGAGTTGGGTTTGTGAGCAAAATCATTGGGTTTTGATGATGCAAAATGATGTGGGTGAGGAGAGGAGAGTCTCAGCCTCCTTGAACTGGGAGCACTGGGAGCTCTGGAGGCTTTTCTCTAAAAGTGAAACCCTCGTTTCCATCACCAGTCCTGGGTAAATTCCCCTGGGAATTTAGAGGGAATGGAGCTGAGGGTTGTCCTGGTCCCACACTGGGAATTCTGGAGGCTTTTCCCTAAAACTTAAACCCTCATTTTCACTCCCCAGTTCTGGGGGGAAGGTAAATTCCCTGGGAATTTGGAGGGAATGGAGCTGAGGGTTGTCCTTGTCCTGCGCTGGGAGTTCTGGAGGCTTTTCCCTAAAATTGAAACCCTCATTTCCATCACCAGTTCTGGGGGGAACATAAATTCCCTGGGAATTTGGAGGGAATGGAGCTGAGGGTTGTCCTGGTCCCACACTGGGAATTCTGGAGGCTTTTCCCTAAAGTTGAAACCTTCATTTCCATCACCAGTTCTGGGGGGTGGTAAATTCCCCTGGGAATTTGGAGGGAATGGAGCTGAGGGTTGTCCTGGTCCTGCACTGGGAATTCTGGAGGCTTTTCCCTAAAATTGAAACCCTCATTTCCATCACCAGTTCTGGGGGGAACATAAATTCCCTGGGAATTTGGAGGGAATGGAGCTGAGGGTTGTCCTGCCAGGAGCAGGTGACACAAAGGGCTCCAGCTGCACCTCCCAGGCGTTCTCAGGGTCCTCTGGAATTGGCTCTCATCAAAGCAGACCTTGCCAGGACGAGCTCTCTGCTGCTCACTTATGTAACACCAAATGTGCCTGCACAGCCAGAGAGCCCATTAAATATTTAAACCCCGTCCTTTCCTCAAAAGCAGAACAGCAAAGATGATTTTCCGTGGAATTTAACATTAAACTCTGGCAATTTGTACAGCTGTGCATATAAATAGCTCGCACATCATCTCCGGAGGCAAAGGTCACTCTGCCTCATCCATTTCAATGCTGGAGTTCCATGGCAACAACCTCTCCCTGGTATTTATCCACAGGGACTTGGGAGAAAGCGCTGCTGGGTTTGGAGAGGTGAATGGATGGGGGCTCACTGTCATATTTTGCTTTTTTCACTGGGTTTTGTCCCCCCCTTGCTGGAGCCCTGTGGATAAGCAGAGCCACTGAGCCGTGGGTGACACAAAGCTTTTCTGAGGGAGGAAATCCGAACAGACAAGTGCCTGATTCCCCTTAATGCAATTTGTTCCAGGGCTGATCTTCAGCCCCTGCTTCATTACCTTAGACAAACTCAGACCTGGCTCCTGAGGAGAAAAAGGTTCTTATTTGCAATTAGAATCCCCCAATTACACAGCACGTCTCGAGCTGCAGCTGAGGGGAGTTGACTTTTTAAATGCCAGAGCTGTTATTTCCTCAAATAATCAACGTTTGGGAGTGAATGTCACGGCAGGATTGGACAAACAAAGCACAAGCAGCTCGGGGTTCTCCCTCCCTGAGCTCCGTAAGAGCTTTAATTTCTGTGCAGATCCCCCAGGCAGGGCTTCGGATGGTGAAAAACAGGGATTGGGGGCTTGGCTCGGGTGGATTGAGGAGATCTGACCCCTTTTCAGGAGCAGGGGTTGATCTAGGGAATCCCAGGGTGGGAGGAACCCTAAAGATCATCCCATCCCATCGCATGGATCCCATCGCATGGATCCCATCCCATGGATCCCATCCCATCCCATGGATCCCATCCCATCCCATCCCATCCCATCCCATCCCATGGATCCCATGGATCCCATGGATCCCATGGATCCCATCCCATGAATCCCATCCCATCCCATGGATCCCATCCCATGGATCCCATCCCATCCCATGGATCCCATCTCATCCCATCCCATCCCATCCCATCCCATCCCATCCCATCCCATCCCATCCCATCCCATCCCATCCCATCCCATGGATCCCATCCCATCCCTCGGATGGGAGCAGGAATTCCAGTCCCTCCCTCACTGCTGGGAGGGATGGCCCGAACTCCATGATTGCTGAATTTTTAGGGAATAATCCCTGGGTTTTCTCCCTTTGCATCCCCAGTCCCTGTGTGGCTGTGCTTCCCAGGGAAATGGTGCCCTGCACAACGTTTCTCCCACATTTTTTAATCCCGTGCTAGTTTTCCATGTTTGCCCACCTCAATCCCGTGCATTTGATGCCCTCGTTTGTCACTTGGCTAGAAGGATGTTAATTGACTCGCTGCTAATTCCAGAGCCTCCTGCTGAGGGTGAATCAGAGGGAATTGGTTGTTTTTGCTGCCTCTCCGAGGAGTTAATTGAGAAGTTATTCAATTATAGGGAATATCTTTTTATTGCTAATAAGATATTCTGATACGAACAACATCCCCCACTCTGAAATGAGATTGTGAGAAACTTGAGGCAGCTTGGCAAAGAGGCTTCAAAAATGAGCCTGAGCTGCAAACACTGGAATCAATGCCAGCTTCAGAGGAGTGAAAGGAGATCGATAAAATCCTTATCAGGGTTTCCTTGCTATTTATTTACTCTCACTTGTGATTGTTTGGACATTGGTAAGAACTGGTGCAGATGGATTGGGCTAAAAAGCCCTTCTTAATGCAGATTATCAACCAGGATATCTAAACCACGGCTAATAGTGCTCTCTATTATCTAATTTGCCAAGATTAGATTTCTTTTTTATGCACCACTTCACAAGCTCATCTCCGCTCTGCTGTTGGCTCCTTGAGTGGGGGAAGAGCATCTCCAGTAAATAAACATCAATTCTCTCGTTGTTAATTTGCAAAACAACGGCAACGGAGGCAGGGCTCTGGACCTGAGGGGGACAAGGCAGCTCGCACCAGAATGAAGGACAAACCTTCATTTGCTTCCCCCAAATCCGACCTGTGGATCTTTCTGGAATGAAAAGAAGGAATTGGCAGCGCTCAGCAGCAGGTTCTGGCTGATTTTGGCTCCTTGGGAGTTGCTCAGGTGGTGAGAGGGAGGGAATGAGAATCAACCCACAGCTCACCCTTTCCTCCCTGCCCCCTAAAGCGGGTCCTTTAGCTCCAGTGTCCCCAAAAATGCCTCCAGGAGTCCGGGATTGAGCCCAGAAGGGTGAAACGGTGTGGGGTTTGCTCATCCCACCCCATCACAGCCCCACAGAATTAAACCCACCCTGCCCATCCTCATCCCCATCCCATCCCATGGATCCCATCCTATCCCATCCCATGGATCCCATCCCACAGATCCCATCCCATCCCATGGATCCCATGGATCCCATGGATCCCATGGATCCCATCCCATCCCATCCCATCCCATCCCATCCCATCCCATCCCATCCCATGGATCCCATGGATTCCATCCCATGGATCCCATCCCATGGATCCCATGGATCCCATGGATCCCATGGATCCCATCCCATCCCATCCCATGGATCCCATGGATCCCATGGATCCCATGGATCCCATCCCATCCCATCCCATCCCATGGATCCCATGGATCCCATCCCATGGATCCCATCCCATCCCATCCCATCCCATCCCATCCCATCCCATCCCATCCCATCCCATGGATCCCATGGATCCCATCCCATCCCATCCCATGGATCCCATCCCATCCCATCCCATCCCATCCCATCCCATCCCATCCCCAATTTCCGTCTCTCCACGGTTTTTCCCCCCCAAAGGCACCCCTGATTCCGTGGAGGCCCCTGTTGGGCCTGCGGAGCACTCAGCCAAAAAGTGCTTTGTAGTAAGGCCAGAAGTTACAAACTTCTCACAGATTTTTTTTTGCAGTAAGGTCAGAAATTACAAATTAAAACTTTCTGGAATTTCGCGGGATCTCAGCCCTGGGAGCAGCTCACAGAGGGTTTCCCTTCCTTAAATGTGAGGAGTCACAGCTTGCACTAAATCACATTTAACAGGGAGCAGCAGGGCCTGCCTGGGCTGGGCAGAGCTTCCAGGGCTGGGGCAGGGAATTCAGCTCCTCTCACTGCCCCCAGAGCTGCTGGAGGGAAGGGGAAAATCAGCTTTAATTTTTTTTAATGACCATCACTGTGGCCTTGAGCAGAGCAGAGTCCCCATCCTTTGTAATACTCGTTCCTGGGGTTATTTTGGCTGTGCTGGGAGAAGCAAGAGCAGAATTCCCGGGGTTTTAAAACCAGGAGGAACTAAAAGTTGACAGGACTTTCTGAAATAAATCTGTGTATTTCTATATTTATAATATATATGTTCATTACAGGCCATTTCCTTAAGAGTTGGGCTCAGCGATCCTTGTGGGTCCCTCCTAACTCAGAATATTCTGTGGATATTTATCCCGTAGAAAGATATCTCCTGTATAAATTACCTGGGCTCACATTTCTGAAGCAGCAAAGGCACAGTGTGCCAAGGATTAAATATCTCCATTAAAAAAAAAAAAAAACACACAAAAACAAAAAGCCACACCAACAAAAAAGGAGACAAGTTCTGTTTTTGATCAGATTTTATCTAACTTCACCATTCAGTTCTTCTTCTGGTGGCTTTTTCAGCTGCTATCACATTTCTGTGCTGCTTCAAGAGTGTTCATCAAGCCGTCCCTTAACTGCTTTGTGAGGAGCCAAATCTCCTCTTTGATGAGCTGAAACTTTAAAGGAAACGGAACAGCAGGATTTGGGGAGCTGCTTCCAGCCCTTAATTGCCGTGCCTTCAATAATCCCAGCGATTCTGATCAGTTATTTGGGATTTTGTTGGAAAATGGGAGCAGCTCGGAGGAACCCAAGCCTCGGCTTTGGCTCGTAAATCAGGGGTGCTCGGGAGGGAGGGAGCAGAGGCAGCAGGTAATGGCACCGCTCAGGTTTTGCTGACTTCAGTCATAAAAGCTGCCACCCCAAAGGAAGGAGAAGCATTCAGCGTGCAAAGGGAATAAAAATATGAACTCATCCCGCCTAATGGCTCTGAGAAGTAATAGAAAGATATGCATAGATTATTTTGAGTCTTAAAGAAAAGAGGGATGCATCCAATTTGCATTAAATGTTCCTGGTAATCTTAGGGGGAAGAGATTTCCTTGGAAACACAGGGATCATTACAGGAGGGGAGGGGAGGGTTTGTCCTTGAGGAAAGTTTCCTTTGGATCCCATTAAACCTCGGCTCTGCTGGGCTTGGCTGATGATCCAAACCCCCAGAGCTGCCTTTGGTGTGGAGCTGTGCTCCAGGAGAGGGGAATGAAGGATGTGAGCAGCTCTGGGAGCCGGGAGATGGAGCATATCCCAGTGGGAAGGCAAAGAGGAGCCCCCTCCTTCCTTCTTAAACTCTGGCCCTGCAGAGGGGCAGGAAGGGGGCAGGAAGCCCCTGGCTGTCCCCACAACCCTCTGGGGAAGGTAAAGCTGGGATTTAAGATTAGAGCTGAGATTTTGGCCAGTTCCTGATTCCCCTCTGATTTTCTGGGACGGAGCTATTCCAGGTGTGGAATTAGAGCTGCTGATGTGCAGGGTGTGCATCCCATCCCGCCCAAAGATCCAGAGCCAGCCTTGCATCCCACCCTTCCCAAAGATCCAGACCCAGTCCTGCATTCCCATCCTTCCCAAAGATCCAGGCCCAGTCCTGTATTCCCACCCTTCCCAAAGATCCAGGCATTCCTGCATTCCCATCCTTCCCAAAGATCCAGACCCAGTCCTGCATTCCCACCCTTCCCAAAGATCCAGACCCAGTCCTGCATTCCCATCCTTCCCAAAGATCCAGGCCCAGTCCTGTATTCCCACCCTTCCCAAAGATCCAGGCCCAGTCCTGTATTCCCACCCTTCACAAAGATCCAGACCCAGTCCTGCATTCCCATCCTTCCCAAAGATCCAGGCCCAGTCCTGCATTCCCATCCTTCCCAAAGATCCAGACCCAGTCCTGCATTCCCATCCTTCCCAAAGATCCAGGCCCAGTCCTGTATTCCCACCCTTCCCAAAGATCCAGGCCCAGTCCTGTATTCCCATCCTTCCCAAAGATCCAGGCCCAGTCCTGCATTCCCATCCTTCCCAAAGATCCTGGCATTCCTGCATTCCCATCCCTCCCAAAGATCCAGACCCAGTCCTGCATTCCCTTCCCTCCCAAAGATCCAGGCATTCCTGCATTCCCATCCCTCCCAAAGATCCAGGCCCAGCCTCGCATCCCACCCTTCCCAAAGATCCAGGCCCAGTCCTGCATTCCCATCCCTCCCAAAGATCCAGACCCAGTCCTGCATTCCCATCCTTCCCAAAGATCCAGACCCAGCCTTGCATCCCACCCTTCCCAAAGATCCAGGCCCAGTCCTGCATTCCCATCCTTCCCAAAGATCCAGGCCCAGTCCTGTATTCCCACCCTTCACAAAGATCCAGACCCAGTCCTGTATTCCCACCCTTCCCAAAGATCCAGGCCCAGTCCTGTATTCCCACCCTTCACAAAGATCCAGGCCCAGTCCTGTATTCCCACCCTTCACAAAGATCCAGACCCAGTCCTGCATTCCCATCCTTCCCAAAGATCCAGACCCAGTCCTGCATTCCCATCCTTCACAAAGATCCAGGCATTCCTGCATTCCCATCCTTCCCAAAGATCCAGACCCAGTCCTGCATTCCCACCCTTCCCAAAGATCCAGACCCAGTCCTGCATTCCCATCCCTCCCAAAGATCCAGACCCAGTCCTGCATTCCCATCCCTCCCAAAGATCCAGAGCCAGCCTTGCATCCCACCCTTCCCAAAGATCCAGGCCCAGTCCTGTATTCCCACCCTTCCCAAAGCTCCAGACCCAGTCCTGCATTCCCATACTTCCCAAAGATCCAGGCCCAGTCCTGCATACCACCCTTCCCAAAGCTCCAGACCCAGTCCTGCATTCCCATTCTTCCCAAAAATCCAGGCCCAATCCAGTATTCCCATCCTTCCCCAAAATCCCCTCCCCACCCCTTTTCCACCTCCTGTCACTCCTGGCTCCTCCCTGAGCTGGATGTTCATTTGCTAATTACCTTGGCCTTGTTTTATTATTATTATTATTATTATTATTATTATTATTATTATTATTATTATTATTATTACTACTCCTACAATCATTCACCAGAGAAGTTCTCTCCCTCCTCCTCCTCCTTGCCCAAACACAAACACATTTTTATCGACACGGCCGACATGATTGCGCTTGTGCTGTTATGTTTTATTTATTTCCATATAGGTTTGATGCTGTTGCAGTTTCTCATTTCTGCCTGATGCATTATTCATGATTTATACAATACTGGAGCTCGTGTAGGACACCCTCAGTTTATTGGCTCTGCTCTCCTTTCCTGGGTGTATAAAAATAAAACATGGCAAGCTCTTTCTCCCGCCACGTTCTGCTCTTTGCAGGGAAACAATAGCAATAATATCAGGTTACAATCATTGCTAATTCTACTTTTGACACCTTGGAAGCTGAAACAGAATTGAAATTAGGGGTTATTTTAGTTCTTGGTGTTTATTAACGTCTCATCAATGCTTTAAGGCCGAATTCTGAGATCCAGAAAGTCAAGGAGGTTTAAGTTACTCTAAGGTTGTTTGGATATTTTTTTTTTCCTCATTTGATTTGTTCAGCCCCAAATGGTCCAGATTAGCTGAGAATCTGGAGCTGCAGGCACTTTTCTCTCCAATCCCCAGTTAAACCGAGCTGTCCTTGAGCTCTCACCAGGTACAATTTTAAATCCCACCACAAGAGAAGGAGCAGGGAGCCCAGAGAAGGGACTGCTGATGGGTTGGATTTGTTTTCTCAAGGAGCTCCTGCAGCTCCTCAGCTGTGGGGGGACTCTGGACCTGGCTGCCACCCCAAATCTCATTCCAGAAGCTCTGGAGCCTGAAATCCCAGCCCAAAGTGCCCATGATTTCCTGTGTTTAATTTAATTTCCTGTATTTAATTTCCTGTAATTCCTGTAGAACTTGTGACACTGCCGGCAGGGACTGCAGCCCAAGTCCTGCACATTTATTTTGCCTTTCCAAATTTAGTGCCCAGCCCGGTGCTGGCCTTGTTTTTGGGGAGATGAAATCCTGCTGGAGCCTCGCAGTGCTCTTCTCTCAAATACCAAATCCCTGAGCGCCCAGGACAGCCCCTGGTGCCCCCCACACCTGCAGGGGTCTGTGCCAAGCTGGGAGGATTTCCCTCATTCCGGCCAGGAGAAAACTTTATGGCATTCCTGACAGGAGCACATCTCGGGCAGACCTTGGCGTTACTGATTTAATGACTCTCTCCTCTGCTCCCTCCCCTCTCTAGCCTGCTCCGTGGCTAATTTCTGTTTTATTAGAGCTGCCGGCCCTCCGAGCTTTTTATGGCATTAGCACAAACTTCCCCGGGTGAGCACGACCCCATAAATCAGGGTAATAAATCCAGGGAAATTCGGGGAAGTTACACTCAGATCTATTTGCCCTCTGTCTCTTGAGCCGGCTCCTCTCCTTGAACAACTGTGCCAGGCTGTGAAAAAAGAGATATAAATGTCAGCCAGAGCCTTAAAGGCTGCGAGGGGCTGGTGATGGGGCTCAGAAGGGAAGGAATTCAGCAGGAGTGGGGGAAGGTGGCACAAGCAGCACCACGCCAGGGAGGGTTCCTGATGTTCATCCAGTTCTCTCCTGGTTTAAGAGGATTTGCCCATCCTCTCATGGGCCTGGGAGGATTCCTGATTCATCCAGTTCTCTCCTGGTTTAGGAGGATTTTCCCCATCCTCTCATGCGCCTGGGAGGATTCCTGATTCATCCAGCTCCCTCCTGATTCAAGAGGATTTTCCCCATCCTCTCAGGGCCAGGGAGGATTCCTCATGTTCATCCAGTTCTCTCCTGGTTTAGGAAGATTTTCCCCGTCCTCTCAGGGCCTGGGAGGGTTGCTGATGTTCATCCAGTTCTCTCCTGGTTTAGGAGGATTTTCCCCATGCTCTCAGGGCCAGGGAGGATTCCTGATGTTCATCCAGCTCCCTCCTGATTCAAGAGGATTTTCCTCATCCTCTCATGGGCCTGGAAGGATTCCTGATTCATCTAGTTCTCTCCTGGTTTAGGAGGATTTTCCTCATCCTCTCATGGGACGGGAAGGGTTCCTGGTGTTCATTCTGGTTTAGGAGGATTTTCCCCATCCTCTCAGGGCCAGGGAGAGTTCCTGGTGCTCATTCTGGTTTAGGAGGATTTTCCCCATCCTCTCAGGGCCAGGGAGGGTTCCTGGTGTTCATGCTGGTTTAAGAGGATTTTCCCCATCCTCTCAGGGCCAGGGAGGGTTCCTGGTGTTCATGCTGGTTTAGGAGGATTTTCCCCATCCTCTCAGGGCCAGGGAGGGTTCCTGGTGTTCATGCTGGTTTAGGAGGATTTTCCCCATCCTCCCAGGACCAGGGAGCTGCCGGCCCTGCAGGTGTGGGAAGCCCCTCAGCACTGGGTGGCCGCAGCCCCTGCTCGGGTTTCAGGCAGGCGTGGGTGCTCCAAGTGTGCTCTGTGCCAGCGTTGGAGATGGGCAGGGAGAGCCAGCAGCAAGGGCTGGGTCCGACCTGCCGGGAGCAGCAGCCTGAGCTCCAGGTGCAAATTCCCCAGTAAAGAGCTGGGTGTGATTTCCGTGGTGATGGCTGAGGGAACGGAGCTTCCTCAGCTTCCTGGGCCTCCTGCAGCATCCTCTGGAAGCTCCCCGGGTTGGGAACAGGCTCTCAGAAATGTTCACGTGGTGAATAATTATTGTAAATGCAGGCGAACCCGGTGGGAAGAAATGCTGATGTGTGACTCCAGCTCAGAAGGATGAATGATTTCTTTATGATAACTATGCTATAATACATTAATACACTATTTAAAGGATATACTAAAACTACAAACCTACTTTTTCTAACTACCAAATCCAACTCACAACTTGTGACCCTCTCTGAGAGTCCAGCCACAGGTGGGTTGGATTGGATTGGATTGGATTGGATTGGATTGGGTTGGGTTGGGTTGGATTAGATTGGATTGGATTGGATTGGATTGGGTTGGGTTGGGTTGGATTGGATTGGATTGGATTGGATTGGATTGGATTGGATTGGATTGGGTTGGATTGGGTTGGATTGGACTGGATTGGGTTGGATTGGGTTGGATTGGATTGGATTGGATTGGATTGGATTGGACTGGACTGGATTGGATTGGACTGGATTGGATTGGATTGGATTGGATTGGATTGGATTGGATTGGACTGAACTGGATTGGATTGGATTGGATTGGGTTGGATTGGGTTGGATTGGATTGGATTGGGTTGGATTGGATTGGATTGGATTGGATTGGATTGGATTGGGTTGGTTTGGCCACCAGCCCCAAACAATCCTCACCAGAATCCAACCAAGCAATCACCCCAGGGAAACAATTCTCCAAACACATTCAAAACAAGGAGCAGAAATAAAAATTGCTTTCTCTTTCTTTCTTTTGTGCTCCTCTATGAAAAGATCCTGAGAGAGAGAAGGATGTGCCTGCCACAGATAATGGATCACTGGGCACGGCAATGAGCTCCTGCTAAAGCAACTCCAGTTTAGGCACATCCCAGCAATTATTTGGCCATTAACTTTAGTAAACATAAGAATGTGGAGAGAAAAGAAAGGAGATCTATAATTTCTCCATTATTTAGCTTTGTTTTAAATGAAACCCTTGGAAAGATGTATATCATTTCAATTTTAGTTCCAGAGGCTTTTATGTAAATTAATTGCATTAGAGAATTGGCAGGAACATTTATTCAATTTCCAACAGCCATGATTATGAGCTTTACATTAATATAACAACAATTTAACAGTGGCTGATAGATGGGCCACAACCATGTAATTATCAAAAGTGAGCCACTTTCTTGATCTCTAATTAGTTCTATAAGCAAACACAGTTTTGCTGGAACTAATTGCTGGCTTGCAGCTGGAGCGAGGTGAGCGCCAGGCCGGGTTCAGGTGCTGAGCGGGGAGGATTTTGCTGTTTTCTGCTCTAAATTCAGTTCTTTGTGTTTTCTGCTCTAAATTTGGGCGTTGTGCACGCTGGGGGAACCCTCCCCTGGCTGTGGTGGTCCTCGTGCTGGGGACGTGGGGACAGGAGCTGCCAGTGCCCTGGAGCCATCCCAGGCTGGGCTCTCCCACTAAAGGCAAAGCACTCTTGCACCGAAGCGAGGGGATTGTTTTCCTTCCTGCCTCCGTTTCTGTGGCAGAGATGAAGTTTTAGCTGGGCTGGCTCTGTCCCAGCCCATCTGGAGTGCTCTGCTGCGAGGAGAATTCCTGGCACCGCTCGGGGTGGGATTGCACAGGCTCCAGCTCAGCTCCAGCTCAGCTCCAGCTCTCTGCGAGTCCTTCACAGAGCTCACTTCGGTCCTAGGCACTGTTCTCATCCTGATTCGTTATTCCCTGAAGGTAAAAAGGTTGGGAAGGCCTTGTTGCAGTTCCAGGGGGCAGGAGAAAAGCCCCATCTGGTTCTTGGTGCTCCCTGCAAACAGAAAAAGGCGACTGAAGGGATGGTCGGGAATTCCTCGTGTGTGGGATCCACGTCCAGGGACGTTCAGGGTCCTTCCCACCAGCAGAATTCCTTCCAGCCTCACTTCATGCACAGAAAAATGAGCTGGGACTGGAAGTGGGTGTGCCAGGATAGTGCAGGGGTGTCAGGAATTCATTATTGCCCAATGATGAGGAATTCATTTATTCCCCAGTGAGCTGCAAGGACTCGGCTCAGCCCCGCCGCGCCCTCCTTGGGAGGCCTCCGCACCAGAGAGCTCCAGGGATGACCCCAGTGCCTTGTTGAAAGTCAGTTTCCTTTTGTCCCCGCGTTGTAAATTGTGTTTTGCAGCTTTCATTGCCTGTATCCTCATCAGAAATGCTTTCTCTCATTAGAGGAAACCGAATTACCGAGTGCCGGCGCTTTGTTCCAATTGAATCTGAGCAATTGGCCCGGCACTAATTGCTCCAGGGCAACTTCCACGATCTGTCAAGATCATACCCAGGCAGCACTAATGCATTTAGTGGGGACTTTATTGAATTTATTAAGCCTTTGGCCCGATGCAGCTCCTCACAAATGCGTTTTGTGGCTATGACAGGCCCTGGCCAGTGAATTCCTGCCTCGTTACTGCGGCTCTGGGCTCTTGTCAGGGCCGTTATCCCCTGCACCAAAGCAGGGCTGGCGTTGCCTTGGGCTCTGCACGGCTCCAGCCACCTCTGGCTCTGTCATTCTCATGGAACCAGAGCTTTTCCACCCCTTGAGGCGAGGTGAGGTGAGGGCTGGTTTGGCAGGAAAAATTCCTGTAATTCCTGGTGGAACCTGAGCTTTACTTGAGCTTTTCCCGTCCCTTGAGGTGAGGTGAGGGCTGGTGTGGCAGGAGAAGCTTCTGTAATTCCTGGTGGAAACAGAGCTTGTTCCATCCCTTGAGGCGAGGTGGGCCTGGTCCGTCTGGAAAAGTTTTTGGAATTCTCATGGAACTTGAGCTTTTTCCATCCCTTGAGGTGAGGACTGGTCTGGCAGGAGAAGTTTCTGGAATTCCTGGTGGAAACAGGGCTTGTTCCATCCCTTGAGGTGAGGGCTGGTGTGGCAGGAAGAAGTTCTGTAATTCCTTATGGAACCTGAGCTTTTCCATCCCTTGAGGCGTGGTGAGGTGAGGGCTGGTGTGGCAGGAAAAATTCCTGTAATTCCTGGTGGAACCTGAGCTTTTTCCCATCCCTTGAGGCTGGAAAAGTTGAGGTGGGCCTGGTCTGGATGGAAAAGTTTTTGGAATTCTCATGGAACCAGAGCTTGTTCCATCCCTTGAAGCAAGGTGAGGGCTGGTGGCAGGAAAATTCCTGTAATTCCTGGTGGAACCTGAGCTTTTCCCATCCCTTGAGGCAAGGCAAGCCGGGTCTGGCAAGAGAAGTTTCTGGAATTCTTGGTGGAAACAGAGCTTGTTCCATCCCTTGAAGTGAGGGCTGGTCTGGCAGGAAAAATTTCTGTAATTCCTGGTGGAACCTGAGCTTTACTTGAGCTTTTTCCATCCCTTGAGATGAGGACTGGTCTGGCAGCAGGAGAAGTTTCTGGAATTCTTGGTGGAACCTGAGCTTTACTTGAGCTTTTTCCATCCCTTGAGATGAGGACTGGTCTGGCAAGAAAATTTCTGTAATTCCTCATGGAAGCAGAGCTTTTTCCATCCCTTGAGATGAGGACTGGTCTGGCAGCAGGAGAAGTTTCTGGAATTCTTGGTGGAACCTGAGCTTTACTTGAGCTTTTTCCATCCCTTGAGATGAGGACTGGTCTGGCAGGAAAATTTCTGTAATTCCTCATGGAACCAGAGCTTGTTCCATCCCTTGAGATGAGGACTGGTCTGGCGGCAGGAGAAGTTTCTGGAATTCCTGGTGGAACCTGGCAGGAAAGGTGCAGGGGAGTTGTCTGTCAGCAAACCTGCTGAGGGCTGCTCGCACAGCCTGGGGTTTTTCACCGGGTTTTTGTAGCTGACCAGAGCAGCTCCGTCCGTGATTTATCAGGAACTCCCTCCTGTTTTCTCCCTGGCATCAGCTGCAGCATCTGCTCCTGCTTTGCAGGGGGATTTATTTAACGCAGAAATCATGCACGGATTGATGGAAAACCAGTTGGCGCATGGAGCAATTGTTGAGAAGCCAAAGATAAAATCTGAGGAGAAGAGAAGGAAATGTAGCCTTTTAGAAGTTTCTGTTATCTCCCCTGAATGCTGAAGCACCAGCTGGACTCAGATTTCTGTCCTAGATGTGCCTCCCTCACCTCTGGATGAATTCTATTCAGCCAAAGAGTGAGCAATGAGAGAATAATAATCTGATTAAGGCTGCGAGGGAGGAGATGTCCTGCCTGGAAAAGTGGAATTATTTGGGCTGGCAGGTGGCCAGGGGCCAGCCAGGGATGTGATGGATCAGCCCCGAGATGGAGGGTGACAAATCCCAGCTCCTGCTCCCTTCCAGGGGAATCGCAGCCCTGAGCTGCCCCTGGCCCTGCTCCAGCCCCGTGACCTGGTGGGACCTGCTGCCAAGTGGAGCGGGGAGAGCCCCAGCCGCTTCTCTCTGCTCCGTGCGCGCAGGAAAAGACGGATAATCCGGGACAACCGGGAATTCCTCGTGTGTGGGATCCGCTTCCTGGCACATTCAGGGTCGGGATTCCTTCCAGCCTCACTTTATCCACCCAAAAATGAGCTGGGGCTGGAAATGGGTCTGTCAGGGTGGTGCAGGGGGGGTCTGGAATTCGTTATTCCCCATTTTTTAGCCAGGGAGCTTTTCCCAGCTGGAATCCTCCCTTCCCTCCCAGGGAAGGGAGGATTCACCCAGGGCCGGAGGGGTTCAAAGGGGATGCTGGAGGTGCTCAGGAACCCCTGGGCTCTGTCCCTGCTGCCCTTTGGGGCTTTCCTGGTGTCCTGGGAGCAGCCAAACCCATGGGCTGGGGGAGGAAAATGTGGAATAACCGATCGAGAGCTCAGGAAACGAACGGGAAGGAAGACTTGAGGCAAGCTGGTGTTTATCCTCAAACAGGAGTGTCTGATCAGTCTCCTGCGGTTTCACCGGGATTGATTTGTGGGATTTTCAGCCCTTTTGGAAGGGAAACACCGTATGGGTTATTTCAGAAGCATTCAGACACTGTGGAAATGCAGGGTTTTTTTTTCTGGGGAAGTGGAGATGAAATCCAGGTCCTCCATCAGATCCAGGCTGCGAGGGAAATCCTTCCTGCCTGCTCCCAGCTGCCCAGAAAATCCCAGCTGCCCAGAAAATCCCAGCTGGCAGCTCCAGCCTGGTGGGGCTGAGTTCACAAGTGCAGTCAAGGAACGGGAATTAATGGGAATGGGAATTCAAGCTTGACCCAGCTCCACTGAACAGAGAAAATCTGGAGTTATTGCACAATTGGACTATAATAGACCATAATAATCTGACATAATTATGAACCTTGCATCATTATTATAAAAATTGCCCTTGCCAAAGCAAACTTTGCTCTGCATTTTAAGGATTTGCCTTTTTATTTTGAAGTGCCTGTCCTTTTCCCCCGAGTGAATGCAATTTATAGTTCTCCTTGACCTTTAGATAACAGTGAATGCTGTTATTTTTTTGCTCTATTAATCCTTATCTTTCTGCCTGTGAACTATTGTTCACCCCACATATTGGCCACTGCTACAAACTGTGCCCTGAAATCCAAGTATACACACACACAAAAAAAGAAGAGAGAACAGAGGAAATGATGGCAGGAGTGAGCTCAGTAATTTCCATTTTGATTACCTGGGCAGGTTCCGTTTATGAGCTGATGCCAAGGAGGAGCAGAACCCTTCAGGCTGTGCTTGAAGTCAAAGCAGAGAGAGAAGAACAGCAGCCTGGTTTCATAGTCTCTCCTTTCCAGGTATTTACAGTTCTTCCCTTTTATTTTGCCTCAGAGAGCTGTCCAGGTGAGGAATTCTGCACGAGGAATTCTTCTGAGCAGCCTGGGCCCGACTGTCAGCCCTGCCCATGGAGAATTCCCTCGGCTGCTGCCCTCTCTTTGCTTCTCAATAAATATTTTTATTTATTGCTGCCTTAGGAGGAGCTTCACTGCAGCCTCTCCGTTGCCCTGATTTTTAAAAGTGTTGTCTTTTACAGCTCTTTTGAAAGTTCTTTTTGAAACTTTAAATCACCTGGATTTAAAGTTCTCATCGAACTTCTTTAGCCTTCTGATAATGTTTACATGTTTGAGAGTCAGAGCTCCCACACAATTTCATGTGCAAATAGAATAATTTACATATTTCTCTGTGGGTGGAGAGAAATGATTGATTGATCTTTGGAGCAGTGTGTTTGGAGAGGTGGTAACTCCATCCTCCAATCCACGGGCACCTTTGGAATTCTGTAAATCCCAGATGTTTGAACAAAACTTCGTGTCCCATAACGGCACTCACAGCAGTTGTTTTTAAAGCCAGGAAATCTCCAGTGAACTTTAACCAGTGCCGTGGAGAGGGAAACCTCACTGGCTGAGCTGAAACACAAAAACCTTTGGGGCAATAAATAAAACCTGCAGAGTTTTCCAGGAGTGAGGGGCTGCTGAGCCCTGCAATGACCTCTGCTGGCCCTGTCCAGTGCCAGGAGCAGAGCCAGCCCCGCCAGCCCAGGGTTTGCAATCCTGCTGAGCTGCCCCTGGCTCGGGGTTGTGAAAAACACCAATCACTTGCTTTTTAAACTCTTAAAAGTTTATTGGTAATAAAATAGTTAGGAAAAAAACAGTAATAAAATTAGAGCAATAAAAATGTGGACAGTGAGGATTGGGACACTACGAGACAATAAAAAGCAAAGAATTTTGGACGTCCGGATGTTTTTGGGCACTGAGCTGCCAAAAACACGCCCTGTGAACAAAGGAACAACCCTTAAAAGCAACAGCCTGTTGCATCTTCATAGATCTCATACATGGTGCAGGAATTCCTTGCAAATTAAGAATTTTTTTCTGTTTTTTGTCAACTTCTTCCCCTTAATCCTGGTGGTTCCATGAAGAGGGAGAGGAGGTGGAAGGATGTTTGTCTTTTCTGATAAGGAGGCTGTAACTCTTTGTGTGTCCTGTCGCTGTTATCTCTGTGTGAAGAGTTTCTTGATTATCTCATCCCTTTCTTGAGCTTGTAAAAAATATCTTACATCGCAGAGTTTCTATTTTATCATTATGTTGTAACCTAAAACTATATTTAACACACTGCTTAAAAAGGATTAGTACAGCATTACAAAACGACCCTCCATAACACATAGAGCACCCAATTTAATATTTGCCAAGAGCCGATGATAAAATACGCGTTTTTCACAGGGCGCTGCCCAGCTCGTTCTGCACCGAGCTCCCTGTGCCCTCTGCTTTTGCAATCCCACCTAGCCCGGGGCGCCGGCTCACCTTCCCGAGGAGCAGCTCCCCGCAGCCCTCCCCAGCGTCTGCTACAGAGAGAGGATTTCACATTCCAGCACAATGAAAGGCGGCGGTGCAGGGGCTCCTCCAGGGCAGCACGGGGGGATTTCTGTGCCCACCCTGCAGGGGACACTCAGGTCAGGCTGTGCTGCCTCAAGTTGTGACCCTTTATTTTTTGGTTTGGTGCTGTTCAAGCTGGAATTTCTTCCCCCCTGTGTGGGGTAAAGAACCGCTGGGAGTTTTTGTTTGGGGTATATTTTGTTTGGGGTATATTGGGGTAAAGAACTGCTGGGAGTTTTTGTTTGGGGTATATTGGGGTAAAGAACTGCTGGGAGTTTTTTTTTTGGGGTATATATTTGGGGTATATTTTGTTTGGGGCATATTGGGGTAAAGAACCGCTGGGAGTTTTTGTTTGGGGTATATATTTGGGGTATATTTTGTCTGGGGTATATTGGGGTAAAGAACCGCTGGGAGTTTTTGTTTGGGGTATATATTTGGGGTATATTTTGTCTGGGGTATATTGGGGTAAAGAACCGCTGGGAGTTTTTGTTTGGGGTATATATTTGGGGTATATTTTGTTTGGGTTATATTGGGGTAAAGAACTGCTGGGAGTTTTTGTTTGGGGTATATTGGGGTAAAGAACTGCTGGGAGTTTTTTTTTGGGGTATATTGGGGTAAAGAACTGCTGGGAGTTTTTGTTTGGGGTATATATTTGGGGTATATTTTGTTTGGGGTATATTGGGGTAAAGAACTGCTGGGAGTTTTTGTTTGGGGTATATTAAAGGGGAGGACAGCAGGTTTTGCTTGCCTTCTCTGTTTTGTATGTTTTTATGGCCTTTTATTCCTTTTTCCACTTATGCAAAGGCCTTTCCCAGGTAAACTCCAGTGGCTGTGATCTCCATTCCTCGTCGAGTTTGGGAAGTGGGAAAGAACAGGAATATTGACAGTTCTAATAGCAGGGGTTCTGCCAGCCCCAGGTGAGGAGGGAGCGGAGCAGATGGAGGAACTTAAAATTCTGTGCAGCACAAGGACCTTGAAATAACGAGAGAAAAAAAAAAAAAAAATCAAAATGCAAACTGACTCCTCCAATGCATCTTCAGGCAGGGAAAATAGGATGCAATTAAGTTCTTCCACCAAGGCTCCAGTCCCTCTAATGATAAGCTTTAAACGAGCAGCTTAATGAAATGTCACAAGGACAGGGCTGGAACAATCCCCACGTCCTGGCTGCTGAGCAGAGCTGCACCTGATGGAGGAGAAATTACAGGGGGGAGAGGAAAAGGGAGTGTTTGCTTCCCCGTCCTGCTGTAAATCCATTGAATCCACTGCTGCTGGACCACAGAGGGATTTGGCTCTGGAATTTTAAACAGGAGCAGCCCCAAAAAGCAAAGATTTGAGTGAGAAGTAGCCAGGCTCCTCAGATGAAATGGGATTCTCCCATTAGTTAATTCCCTTGAACTCCGCCCCTGATGTTTGCCATCTTTAGGGTGATGGAGCTGGGAAGTCCCTGGATTTTGGTGCCCACAGAGCTGCTCCTTCCTCCCTGGGGTGGGAGGTTCTGGAGTGTCCTTCCTTGAAAAAGAGCTGCTTTATGTTTCACGGAGCTCCCTGCTGCAGCTCCTTCGTTCTGCGGTGTTTGGGTGCATTGCCCTCTTCTCTTTATCCAAATAAACCAATAATTTAATTTCATCTGGATATTGAGAGCCACCTTCAGGCTCTGCTCCCAAAATACCCCGGCCAGTGACTCCCTGTCCTCCCCTTCTGGATCAGTGCTGGAAATAATGAGGAGTTTTGTTCAAACCTCAGCCAGGAAGGGTCACAGGTGGGTGCCTGGTGCTTGGCAGAGAAAGCCCTGAAATTCCTGACATTTCACCCTGAAATGGGGTGAAATTCCTGACATTTCACCCTGAAATGGGGTGAAATTCCTGAAATTTCACCCTGAAATGGGGTGAAATTCCCACATTTGGGAGAACAGGATGGGCACAGAGCTGGGCTGAAGGATGCCTTCAATCCCACCCTGGATCCCCTCAATCCCTGCCTGGATCCCCTCAATCCCTCCCTGGATACCCTTAATCCATCTCTGGATCCCCTCAATCCCTCCAGGGATCCCCTCAATCCCACCCTGGATCCCCTCAATCCCTCCAAGGATCCCCTCAATCCCTGCCTGGATCCCCTCAATCCCTTCAGGGATCCCCCCAATCCCTCCCTGGATCCCCTCAATCCCACCCTGGATCCCCTCAATCCCTCCAGGGATCCCCTCAATCCCACCCTGGATCCCCTCAGTCCATCTCTGGATCCCCTCAATCCATCTCTGGATCCCCTCAATCCCACCCTGGATCCCCTCAATCCCTCCAGGGATCCCCTCAATCCATCCCTGGATCCCCTCAGTCCCTGCCTGGCTCTCTCTGGACTGAGGTTCTGCCGAGCGTGGCTCTTTGGGAAGGGGATTTTGGGTGGACCCTTGGTCCATGTGAGTTTTTCTGCTCCCTCCTCTCCACCTCAGGCCCTGCCAGTCCCAGATTCTGATGAAAACAGGTAAAAAAAAAAAATCCAACATGCAGCAAATTGTCCTGGAACACATCATCAGCTTCGTGTTTTAGCCCTTCCTTGGAATAAAATTCTCCCAGCGCAGCTCCCCCGGGGCAGGAGAGGAACTCTGAATTCATTTCTTTTGACGACCGCGTCAACCTGCTTTGCACAAGAAAAGAAAAAATAAAAACCTATATTTAGAATGCATAATGCAAGCATATCATCTTCTAAACAAGAAAGTAGGACACATCCTCAGCCAGGATGAAAAGAAAATGGGGGAAAAAAAAAAAAAAAAAGCCAAGTCTGCATTAGAAAGTGGGAGATGGCTCCCACATAAATGCAGTGTCAAACTGGCAGCTCCTTCTCTAATAACAGTCATGTAAATACAAATACAAACATCCCTGCTGCACACTTCGCATAAATTGCAGCTACAGGGAACAAAAAGGGTGACAAAACAGGATGGGAGTGAAGAATATTTCCTGCCTGCCTGGCACAGAGTGAGGGAAAGCCTGACACGGCTCGGGGGCTGTTCGTGCAGCCCCTGGATGCTGAGTCCAAGCTTTCCCAAATTCCTGGAGCTTGCTGGGCTCCTCTGAAGTGTCAAATGTAAAAAAAAAAAAAAAAAGAAAAGCTTTGAAGTGCCCAAATTCTTCTCTTCAGTGGGCCTTGAACCAGAGCAAACAGCCTTTGTTCAGGCAGGTGCCCAAGGACCCGATTTCCTGGCATCAGGCTGGGAACTTTCATCCTTGGGATGGAACTTTTTAAACCAGATCCATGAAAAAAAACCATGGAAAACCAGCCTGGGAAGCTCTGCCTGGAGCAGATGTCCATAAGGACACAGCACCTCCCGGCCTGGGAGGCTCCAGGCAGAAGCTGCTAGGGAGTTCTGACTGCTGGGGTGGGGTGGAAATGGATCATTTTCATCCCATGGATCCTGGGTCAGGCCTGAATTTCACTCCATAAAATTCTCTGTACCACGTACACAGATATTTCATATGATCAAACTTCATAACACCCTTTAAAAACAACTTCAACCCTTTGGAATTACCCAAGAAATCACAAATTTTAAGAAGTGACGATGCTGAGTATCTGCACTGTCCGCAGTGCTTGTGGTTCTTAGCTGGAACTTAAATGGAAAATGGAGTTTTCGTGCTCTGCATTGGCCCCACTTTTCAGCTGTTTGAGCCCAAAGGGACGTTGCAAACCTCAGCAATCCCAAAAGGCCGGGTTAAAACCACGTGGAGTGGGTGGGTAACGAGGCCCCAAGTCCTTGTCCTGGAACATTATTGCCCATAATTGGATTTGATGATATTTTTGTGTGGTCATTAGGAAGGGCTGAAATGACCTGAGTTATTCATTCTGCAGCTGGGGAATGTCAGCTGTGATCTGCAGGAATGAGAGCAGGGGCTGAGCCAGGCACTGATCTGCTCCATTCCAAAAGGAAATTTGGGATCTGCCTCTCAGCCCGTGATTTACCAAACTCTGACAGGGCCGAGGCAATGGCAGAGCCCAGAGCTTTCCTTTCTGGAAAAAATCCTTTCTCCAGGATGATTCAGGGATATTTAACCCCTGTGACAGAGAGCCAGGAGGTTTCATCACAGCAGCATTAGCTTGGTTTGAGCCCCACCCTGGGAACCTGCTCAGGTGAATTTGGATTCTTGGGGTTCAGGTGAATTTGGGTTCTTTTCCACGACTTGAGTGGATTTTTATCCGAGAACCAGTGTGATCTCGGTTCTCTTCTGAGGATTTCTCCCTTCTCGGGTGGAGTAAAGGCCGTGCTGGCAGAGCAGGAGCCCAAACCCACAGAAATATTCAGTTTCTGCTGGCAGGGTTCCTCCTGCAGCCGTTCCAGGAGGGAATGCAAACCCTGCAGCTGCGGGGCTGCGCGCACTGGATTCAAACTCCTTGGATCTCTCAGGCCAGGTCAGCTGCTGCTGCTGCTGCTGCTGCTGCCAGGGAGAGCAGCTCCAGCTGCTTCTGCTCTGCAAACAGTTGGCTCTTCTCCCCCAGGGCTGTCAGGGGCTTGTGCCTCCTGCAGCAGCCAGTGCTGGAGCCAGGGACACTCTGGTGGCCATCCTTCCCTCAGCAGTGACCATCCTTCCCTCACAAATGTCCGTCCCTTCATCATTTCCCTATCCCTGACCATCCTTCCCTCACAAATGTCCATCCTTCCTTCAGCAGTGACCATCCTTCCCTCAGTAATGTCCACCCCTCTGTCAGAAATGTCCATCTTTCCCTCAGTAATGTCCATCCCTCTGTCAGAAATGTCCATCTTTCCCTCAGTAATGTCCATCCCTCTGTCAGAAATGTCCATCTTTCCCTCACAAATGTCCGTCCCTTCATCATTTCCCCATCCCTGACCATCCTTCCCTCACGAATGTCCGTCCTTCCCTCAGCAGTGCCCATCTTTCCCTCACAAATGTCCATCCTTCCCTCAGTAATGTCCATCTTTCCCTCACAAATGTCCATCCTTCCCTCAGTTATGTCCATCCTTCCTCAGTAATGTCCATCTTCCCCTCACAAATGTCCATCTTTCCCTCACAAATGTCCATGCTTCCCTCAGTAATGTCCATCTTTCCCTCACAAATCTCCATCTTTCCCTCAGTTATGTCCATCCTTCCCTCACAAATGTCCATCCTTCCCTCACAAATGTCCATCTTCCCCTCAGAAATGTCCATCTTTCCCTCACTGATGTCCATCCCTCCCTCAGTGATGTCCATCTTTCCCTCAGTGATGTCCATCCCTCCATCCCTCCCCCACAGTTCCTCTGCCACCTCTCTCATCCCCACCCTCTCCCAGCTGTCCCTTTTCCTTCCCAATAAACCCTGAGCCGGGAACGTCCAGGATCCCATCTCAGGACTCCCAGGGCCGGTCACACCCGGCCTCAAACCGAGTGTCCATCCCCGAGCTTCCATCAGCGCCCAGGGATGGAGTTCAGCGAGCGTTTTGGGCCAGCACAGCCCGGATGCTGGCGGATATTTGGAGTGAAAAAATGTTTGGCGTCCAGTGCTGTGGATGTTGCTCCAGGAACACACGGAGATTCTGGCTCATCCTCGCCTCAGCTCCTCTCCAGCTGGCCCCACCAGCTCCCGGGGCTGCCGGAGTCGTTTCCAAATCAGCACATCCTTTAATTTCTCCGCCATTTGTTATGCGTGCTGCACTTTGCCATGAATAAATCAGGATTTCGCTGTTCTGGAGCGGAGCAGAACCATGGGTTCCTTGGTGCAGAAAAAAACAGAACAAAATTCACATTTTTTGTTCCCTTTCCCCCCACCCCGGCCGGCCGTGCTCCCAGTCAATCATCCCTCGTAAGCTCGTTTGTTTAATTGATTGCATTGCAGTGTCAACCTGCCCACGCAGGAGCCTCAAATATTTGCAAACTGGAGCACACCCAGAGCTGGGCACGGCTGGCTGCTGTCACAGCACAGCTGCAGCTGCAGCGCGGCCGCCGGCAATCCAAACACACCAAATTAATTAGGGTTACGTCCATAAACTCGGCTGGCTCCTCTCAGGTTTGCGCAGGAATGTTCCCTGCTTGTGCTCAAACACGTTGATTAAACAGCGCCGGGCTCTTGGAGTTCTCCTTTGTGATATCCAAGAGCAGATTATTGCACAGCCTCGCCGGGCAAATATTTGCTTTTTTGGCAGGAGTCGCTGCTTCCTCCCCTCCGGTTTTCCCGCTGCTGAGTCTCCTCCCGTGGGCAGCCACCCCTCCCCGTGGGTGCCAGGAGGTTGAAATTACTCCTGGAGAAACAGAAAGGGGCTGCTTTGCCTACAAAACGTGGTTTTCTGCCTCTCAGGGCAAGAATGTTCCTCCCTGACACCGCCAAAGTGCCAATTTTTTAATTGCAGTGACTTTGCTTGCCCGTTCTTTATGGAAGAGGAGGGATAACTCCTGAACATCCGAATTCTGCTGAAAGGACCCTGCTTCCCCTGCTCGTTTGTCTTCCTTTGTGCTCTCCCAGTGTAGATGTTTATCCAGTGGGTTCAGTCCAATTAAACAGTTCATCGGCTGACAAAAACAGCCCTGCAATAATCCCGCTGTCTTTAGTGGGACTAATGTCAGGCTTAAAGTTAATTCAGGAACATTGTCACTGCTTTTTAGGTGTCTTTTAAGTGTTTTTTTTCCACCACTGTTAATTCCCCTTACCTGAACACAAATTGATTGTTAAATATTTAGGAATAAATCTAACATAAGCCTGAATTATGCAGTAAAACACTCCTGATCCACAGGATCTGTTTCTCCCTTTGCAAAGGGAGATCTCCTGCTGGACAGATCTACCCACCAGGCATGGAGAGGGTTAAAACACCCCAGAATTTGCTTTTGAAGTTGCCCAAAGTTCGGTGGAAGCAAGATGACAGCAGCACAACTGGTCTGTCTGTCTGCATTTTCTACAAAGCTTTAAAAATCTCACAAGATATCCACTTCCTTTATTCTTTCTCTTTTTTTTTTTTTTTTTTTTTTTTTTTTTTTTTTTTTTCCTTTTTGGCTTTTTTCCCCCCCCTTGTTTGTTTGTTTGTGGTTTTTTTTTTTTCCCTCTTTGGTGGTAGCTGAAATCCATCCCAAAGTCTGAACCAATTTCTCAGTTTCAAAAGAAAGGATAATAAACCTGTCATTTGTGGCCTGAGCAGGGAGGTTGCTGCCGCTGCTCTGATACTAAAGCTGATTAGAAGCAGAGCTGGTTTGGAGGAGTTCATGTCTTTCTGAGACTGTTTGATTCTTGGGGGAGGAATTGCTGTGACCCCGAGTGCTTTGAAGTGACAGGGCTGTTGAGGAGGGCATTGCTGGGGTAATACTCACCTGACGAGGTTCTGCCGGGGCAGTTTTTAATTCCATTTTATCTCCTTTGGAAGGCACAGGAGCATGTGAGGATGAAAGGCGAGGCAGGGCTCTGTGCTGGGGCTGTTTGAGCAGAATTTCTGAATCTCTGAGGCGGCTCTGGGAGGATTTGCAGGAGCAGCCTGAGCCTTTTGTGATTCTCCGGCGAGAAGCTTTGGGGTCGTGCAGTTCCAATTACTCCGGGTAACCCTGAGCTCTTTCTTCCTCCTGACCACGGAGTGAGTCCCTGGAGCGGTGGAACTCTGCAGGCTGGGATGCTGAGAGCCAGCAGAGGATCCTGTGGGGACAAACTCTGCTAAATCCCATCCCCAGGCTGGCTCAGGGGGGTTTGGGCTGCACGGCTGCTCCTGAAGCTCCAAATTCCTTCTCCTGGCCTGGTTTCCTGGCCAAGCACGGGCTCAGGGCTGGGAAAAGCCTCTCTGGGTCTGTGACTTTGTACCTCTGGGTCTGTGACTCGGTTTGTGCCTCTGGGTCTGTGACTTTGTGCCTCTGGGTCTGTGACTTTGTACCTCTGGGTCTGTGACTTTGTACCTCTGGGTTTGTGCCTCTGGGTTTGTGACTTTGTGCCTCTGGGTCTGTGACTTTGTGCCTCTGGGTCTGTGACTCGGTTTGTGCCTCTGGGTCTGTGACTTTGTACCTCTGGGTTTGTGACCTTGTGCCTCTGGGTCTGTGACTTTGTACCTCTGGTTTGTGACTTTGTGCCTCTGGGTCTGTGACTTTGTACCTCTGGGTCTGTGACTTTGTACCTCTGGGTTTGTGACTTTGGGTCTGTGACTTTGTACCTCTGGGTCTGTGACTTTGTGCCTCTGGGTTTGTGACTTTGTGCCTCTGGGTCTGTGACTCGGTTTGTACCTCTGGGTCTGTGACTTTGTGCCTCTGGGTCTGTGACTTTGTGCCTCTGGGTCTGTGACTTTGGGTCTGTGACTTTGTACCTCTGGGTCTGTGACTTTGTGCCTCTGGTTTGTGCCTCTGGGTTTGTACCTCTGGGTCTGTGACTTTGTACCTCTGGTTTGTGACTTTGTGCCTCTGGGTTTGTGCCTCTGGTTTGTGCCTCTGGGTTTGTGACTTTGTGCCTCTGGGTCTGTGACTTTGTGCCTCTGGTTTGTGACTTTGTGCCTCTGGGTTTGTGCCTCTGGTTTGTGCCTCTGGTTTGTGCCTCTGGGTTTGTACCTCTGGGTCTGTGACTTTGTACCTCCAGGTTTGTGCCTCTGGTTTGTGACTTTGTACCTCCGGGTTTGTACCTCTGGGTCTGTGACTTTGTGCCTCTGGTTTGTGACTTTGTGCCTCTGGGTTTGTGACTTTGTGCCTCTGGTTTGTGACTTTGTGCCTCTGGGTTTGTACCTCTGGGTGTGTGACTTTGTACCTCTGGTTTGTGACTTTGTGCCTCTGGGTTTGTACCTCTGGGTCTGTGCCTCCTCTCAGGGCAGAGGAATGGAGCAGCAGGAGCCGAGTGAGGAGCAGCGAGGGCTCTCAGCCAGCACTCTCAGGTCTGTTTGTGGCCAGCTAAAACATCCACTGAGGGGTGTTAGAGCTAAAAGGCTGCCTCTAGAAACCCAGCCATTCTTCATGAGGAGGATCACAAAACCCTGCCTGACGTTTAGGACACCCCCAGGCTCCAGATTCCCAAATTCTGTGTCCCCACCCCCTGCAGCAGCAGGGCTGGAGCTGCCCCAGGTCTCCTCCAAGAGATTCCACCCTGAGCATTCCTCACACCCTGCAGGACAGGCAGGGGCCTGGATTAATGAACCACAGTTCAGCCTACCCAGGGTGACACAGTTAAACTGAGTTAGTGGCTCCCTTCATTTCCAAACCTCTCCACTTCCCCAGGGAAATGTTTTTCCCTGTTTTTCCAGTGGATTTCCGTGGTAGGTGGGGAGGGCAGCTGGCTGTGAGGAGTGGCAAGAATTCAGGACAGAAAACAGAAAACATCTCCTAAATTATAATAATTTTATAATCACAGGTATCGCTTGTATCACTCGCCTGTGTCTGGGTGACCCTTATTACAGCAATGCTTTAATTACTGTAATTGGTTTATTGCCTCATCATTCTCTGAATTAGAGACTTATTTCATCCTTATTTAAAGGACAAGGCAGGTATTGATTCAGGGGCTTTGAAAAATTCCAGAACAGCGATTGTGTGGGTGCCAGAATGTTTTTGAAAATGAAGTGCTTTGAGGACAATGAGCAACGTGTGGCTGTGATAGAGAACACGAGCTTCAAATCCATCCATTTCAAAGAGGAATTCATTATCGGGGCTAATTTGCATCCACAAAAACACAGCTCAGCTCAGCATTGTCATCAAAAGGCATTTTCAGTGCTCAGTGTTGTGTTAAATGCACTTCTCAAGGACTTGGGATTGCAAAGCCCAAGAAGAAGATGCTGCTTGGGCTCCAGCAGGTGTTTTGGTTGCTTTTGTTTAATCCTCAGATTAAGCGAGGCCTGCACTGAGTCCTGCTCACCTTCGTTAGGATTAGGCCTGAGCCAAGTTCAAGTTTTATCCCTAGAAAGGCCTGGGCTCAGTGAAATCCCAAAGCCAGGGGGTTTGGGGCAGCTGGGACCAGCCCTGCCCCTCCCTGGCCCTGTCACACCCTGGGATTGCTCCTCCTGAAGAAAGCAAATTGCAGCCAGTCCAGATCAGTGTAAAATCAAACACAAAACAGGTGTTTGCTAATTAAAACTGAGATTTTAATGAATGACCTGTGTGGTTTTGGCGAATAAATACCACTCTCAGCATCTGCTCTGTAATTAGGTTCCAACTTCTTTTTTTTTTTTTTTTTTTTTTTTCCCTCCTCAAGTCCCAGTAAATAACTACAGAATGCCAGGTTTAACTAAAACCTGCTAATCTTTGCTCTTTAATGGGGAAAAAGCAGATGTTTCCTGCCCAGGTAACTCCAAGCAGCAGCAATCAACAGAGGAGAGGGAAAAAAACCTCATCAAATCCTTCATATTTCAACGTGTTTTTCTCTCTGCTTTGTACAACAAGGCAGAGATTTTCATAAAATCCTCCCAGTGCTGCAGGCTGATGCCACATTTTTAGGACGGCTCTTGTTGCAGCCCTTGGGGGTTTATTTTTACTAATTGGGTGTTTACTTGGACAGATTTCCTGGTTTTTTGGGTTGTTTTTTGGTTTGTTTTTTCTTTTTTTTTTTTTTTCCCCCCCACTTCTGGACCTGTTTTCCATTAAATGTAAATACAGATCCACGGGAATGTGTGGGGAGAAGGAGTGGGGTGGGGAGAGGTTCTGGAATGCCCACACAGGGATCGTGTGGTGGTGACAGAAACATCAAACCCTGGGCCATGGATTCCTCCTCAGGAGTGCCTGAACAGGGAGAAATAAAAGGGAATGAGGGAGCTGGGGGTGATGAAAGCCTCGGGATGGAATAAAGCTGGGATTTCCACCCTGACACTCAGGTTCCTTCCCTTCCTTTTCCGCCACGGGGACTGGAGCTGCTGAAGGGGGATTTTGGGGCGTGGGAAGTTTTGGGGTGTGGTTCTGGCGCACTCCTGTCTGTACCCCGACCCGCGGTTCCGTTTGGCAGCAGTCAGGAGGGGCTGGATCCGTAGGAATCCCTGCTCTGAGGGATTTCTTTCTCCAAAAGCCATGGAAGGAGGAGCCTGAAGGCCTTTCCTCTGCACTCTGGTGCTTGCCCTGTTTGGGGCGAATCCTCGGGGAAGGAGGAAACACCTCAAGCACAAAAACCTCCCTCAGTGGATCTCAGGAGCTCTGTCTCCATTCCCAAGCACAAAAACCTCCCTCAGTGGATCTCAGGAGCTCCGTCTGCCATTTTGCCACACAAATTGTGTTGTGAAGTGGAATTCCCAAGGACAAAAACCTCCCTCAGTGGATCTCAGGAGCTCTGTCTGCATTCCCAAGGACAAAAACCTCCCTCAGTGGATCTCAGGAGCTCTGTCTCCATTCCCAAACACAAAAACCTCCCTCAATGGATCTCAGGAGCTCTGTCTGCATTCCCAAACACAAAAACCTCCCTCAGTGGATCTCAGGAGCTCTGTCTGCATTCCCAAGGACAAAAACCTCCCTCAGTGGATCTCAGGAGCTCTGTCTGCATTCCCAAGCACAAAAACTTCCCTCAGTGGATCTCAGGAGCTCTGTCTGCCATTTTGCCACACAAATTGTGTTGTGAAGAGGAATTCCCAAGGACAAAAACCTCCCTCAATGGATCTCAGGAGCTCTGTCTGCATTCCCAAACACAAAAATCTCCCTCAATGGATCTCAGGAGCTCTGTCTCCATTCCCAAACACAAAAACCTCCCTCAGTGGATCTCAGGAGCTCTGTCTGCATTCCCAAGCACAAAAACTTCCCTCAGTGGATCTCAGGAGCTCTGTCTGCATTCCCAAATACAGAACCTCCCTCAGTGGATCTCAGGAGCTCTGTCTGCATTCCCAAACACAAAAACCTCCCTCAATGGATCTCAGGAGCTCTGTCTGCCACTTTTGCCACACAAAACATTGTGAAATGGCCTCAGCCCACTCCCAAAAGCGATGAACGTGCTGAGGCACAAGGCTGAGCCCAGCCCCAGCCCAGCCCAGGACTGGAGAGGGCTCCAAGCAGCATTTCTGTGCCTCGTCTCTCCAGCTGGCGAGCAGAACACTTGACATTTAGCAGCACAGCTCTGTTCTCCCCAGAAAAAGGAATTATTGCTCCTCCCAAGGGCAATGACTCAGTAGCCTGGAAGCCATTTGTGCAGTGCCACTGTGGGAATTTGGGGAAAAAAAAACAGGAATTAGGGAAGCCATTTGTGCAGTGCCACTGTGGGAATTTGGGGAAAAAAAAACAGGAATTAGGGAAGCCATTTGTGCAGTGCCACTGTGGGAATTTGGGGAAAAAAAACAGGAATTAGGGAAGCCATTTGTGCAGTGTCGCTGTGGGAATTTGGGGAAAAAACCCAGGAATTAGGGAAGCCATTTGTGCAGTGTCGCTGTGGGAATTTGGGGGAAAAAAACAGGAAATTAGGGAAGCCATTTGTGCAGTGTCACTGGGGGAATTTGGGGAAAAAAGCAAGAATTTGGGAAGTCATTTGTGCAGTGTCACTGTGAAAATTTGGGGAAAAAAAGCAGGAATTAGGGAGCCTGTCCAGGTAACCCTGGCTGGTTGCAGGTCTGACAGAGAAAACAAGTGTGAGGGCTGGGTTCTGGTGGCTGACCCTGCCTGGAATCAGATCCTTGGCACCTCGGCGAGCTCTCCCTCTCCCTCTGCTGATTCCCCTTCCACGTGAGATGCGCCTCAGACCCCGAGAGCTGAGCCAGACCTGGCACAAACCACGAGCTCTCACTGCTCTATCCCATGATCTCCTTGCTGGTGGTTACTGGTTTCATATTTGGAAGACATAAAGCTTGAGGGGAAGGGGGGTAAAAAGGCTGAAAGTGAGGTTCTGGGGGCTTATTTAGCAATTGACCCTTTTTTCAGCACGCCCAGCCTTACATTCAATTACATTGCTAGGCAACAGCTCCTGTCAGCCCTAAGTGGATCCTGGGATTAATCCACGATCAGTCAAGATACACATTTATTCACCTTCCCTCACAAGAGTAATAGGATTTTTCTGGGCCCGGCTTAATTCCCTAGATGAGGCTGACACTGAATTAAAGCTGCTTATCCCGGCTCGTCACGAGGAGGTGAGATCCCAGGGGAGAGGAAGGTGAGGGAGCAGTGACAGGAGCAGGGATTAGGAGGCCCGGTGGGGGAGAAAACACCGTTAAATGAAAAAAAAAAAAACCAAAAAAACAGGTTCAGATTTTGCTTTTGCTGGGCATTGCACACATCCCTGCTGTGCTCCCCACACGAATCCTGCCCCTGCTCTGCTCGCAGCTTTCCTGGGCTTTGAGCCCCAACCTCCTCTCTGAAATTGCCAATTGTCAGAGTCCAGGACACCCCTCTGGCTGCCCTGGCTGGCTCCAGACTCTGGCAGGGGGCTCGCAGACCTTGGCACAAAGTCAAAACCACCTGAGGCTTCGATTTTAGCCCGTGGAAAAAACTGCCAGCTTTGTGTGAGGAATAACAAACCACAAGGGTTTGAGTATTGTGGGAGTTAACACAGGGTGGAAAAGTAGAATTTTGGGGTTTTTAGAATGGGGTTCAAGGGGACAAGATGGAGGGATTTGGGCGTGTCCTGACCTCCTTCTCCTTCTCCTTGCCCTCCATGTCTCGCTGTGCTGGTGACACTTTTCTGTTGGTTTCAGGCACAGACACACTGTCCAACACCAATGACAGACATTGGCACGTTATTGTAACCACGGCACACGGAGTTTTGGGTATAAAATGTGAACAGCGCCCTGAGGGCAGACAGAATGCCATGGCCGAGCTGCTGGACAGAGCTCAGCAGGTCAGAGAGAGAATGTTCTAGAGAAGGGAAAAGAAACAACCTTGAGAAGCCGACCCTGCGCATTCAGACTCCTCCTTTGGCTGCTCGGGCTGGGAGAAAAAAGTCTTTTACACTCTTGGGGTCATCCCAACACCCAGACCCCGAGAGCCACAGCTTGCCAGAGCAGGGCCTTTGGGATCCCTCCCCTGTCCCTTCTCTGTCCAAACCTCCCTCATGGGTCCCCCTGATGGGGAGACCCCTAAAAAGTTCCGTGTCAGGAATGAGAGACCGATGGGAGTTTTGGGTTTTTCGGTCTTCAGGTTTTTCTCTTAGCAGAAGTTCTGCATGCTCTCTGCATCTCAGTGTGCAAAGAGAAGGCACCAAAAGTCACCAGACACACGGGTTCAAGGTTTTTTAAAGCTGTTTTGTCCAATTAACTCTTGGAACGTATTTTATTTCTGCCTTTCTACCAATAACTAATTATTTTCCTGTCCCCACAACACCTGCGCTGTGGGTATTTCCAACCAATCACCCTGTGCAGAAAATGGAGCAGATGGAGAACAAGAAGGAGATCAGACCACCCAAAAATCCTCCATCTTGTCTCCTACCCACCTCCCCCACTAAAACCCAAAACTCTGAGTTTTTCACCCCGTGATAAACTACACTCCTGTCTGCTTCACACCCATTCCAGCTCATCCCAAAGCCTTGGAAGCTTTCTCCAGGGTTAAAAGCAGAGTTCTCCTGGGGGTCAGGTATATCAGGACAGGCAGAGGAACATTCCCTGTGCCCTGGGCTCCAGCACTTCTCCATGGGACTGAGCCGAGATCCCTCGAGGGTCACTGGAGGACACCTCTGAGGAGATGTTTGGTAGTGCACAGGCAGATGACATTTCTGAGTGGGGGAAGGTCTATTAATCTATTATTAATTAATATTCCATATGCCGCCTCGGAGGCAGAGGGGATCTTTTGAAGCCATCTGGCTCCTCGCTGCTCTGGAGGAAAGCCATTGTCTGTTGTCTGCTCTTGAGTTCGCTCTGGAAAATGGAGATGTGACAGCCTGGGCCCGCTGCCCCACTGTCCCCCCGGTGCCACAAAGCAGCCACGGCCTGCTGAGGATGTGGGGGCTGCACTGAAAGACCCCTTTTGGCCAAAAATCCAGGTTTTTGGGGGATCTCCGCCCCTCTTTGTGTCCTGTGCCTAGACAAGGGCGCTGCAGGGAGGAGTTTATCCCTGAGCACTGCAGGAAGGGCTTGCTGGAGGTGTGACACCCTGGGCAGGGCTGTGCCAGTGACAAACAGAGCCAGGATGTGCTGCTGGGACAGGGAATAACTCAGATGAGTAAATATCTAAGGATACACATAGAGGTCCTAATGTAAATAAGAAATAAATCCTTGAACTAAGGTTATTTATGATTATAAGCTGGGATTATGCCCAGAACAAACACAGGGTCAGTAGCTCAAGTGCCTTTTAGCTCAGATGTACTCTGTGCTGAGCAGTGCAGGCGTTGTAAGCCTGGGCCCAAGTCTAAATATTCTCCCAGCTGCTTAAAACCAATGTTGCTGTATCCCACAGGACGGATACTGGCTGTATTTTAATAGCTCGTGTAATATGGCCTTCAGGCAAGAGCGGATTGAGTAAGCTCTCCCCACTCAATACTTCCCTTTTTATGTGGGTTTCACACTTGAAACATTTTATCTTTTCATTTTCCTGCTTCCTTTTTTTTCGTTATTCCCAGTGTGGCTTTGAAGTGGTTTGATTTTGGCAGTGCTCTGACAGAGCCTCAGCGCAGCTGAGGGACACTTGGGGACACTCTGAGGGCACTCTGGGGTTGTTCTCCCTGCTGGACGTTCCTCTGGACGTGGAACCCAATGTGTGGAGTTATTCCCACCTCCTCCCCTGGGTCTTTGCCTCCAGAAAGCACCACCCAGCTCACAGCTGGGGGCTCAGAGGCAAATCCTTCACCCCAAACTGCCCGTGGGGTGGAGGAGGCTGGAGGAGCCGTCAGGATTTTTGTGGGAGACAGGAGCTGTGTCCAGCAGTGTGGAATTCTTCCCAGCGCTGCTGCCTGGTTTCCAGCTCCAGCTCTGCTCTGAATTTCCAGCACTTCCAGCACAGGGATTTCGCCCCCTAATTCACTTTCTCTCCCTAAATCACTTCTTCCCCCTAAATCACCAGGCCGGGCTGCAGCAGAATCCCAAACCCAGCACCAGGCAAAGCCACGCTGCTCCCAGTGGGGTTTACATAAACTCACTAAAAACCCCTAATATTTAAAGTGTTGTAACAAAGCAGAAAAAACCTCCTCCTTCAAGCTCTGTGACAACCCCATGAATATGCAAATGAGAATGCAAAGACAATTTTCTAGTGGCTCCCAGTAAATATTGAGGCTGAGCTGTGGAGCATTAAGTGGCAGATTTAGGCCCGGGTTCATTCCTTTTTTATTTATTTTTTTTAAATACCACACTTAGAGACCAATTTGATTGTAATGCACCAAATCTGTCGAGGATTGCAGCCAGCTGATGGCATTGTTAAATCATACTTATTTTGGCATTTCTTATTGAAAGCAATAGAAGAGCAACCAGTGGTGATAAATTTGTTTGTGGAGAGCAGCGTTGCTTGTCAGAGTTGTACACTGTTGTAACTAGGGCAAAATTACACTATAAATTTGCAGGTTTATTGTCCTTTTTCTTCTTTTTTTTTTTTTTTTTTTTTTTTTTTGTTGGTGTTGTTACTGACCTGCTTTTCATATTCTACGTGCAAGGGTGCTCTGGCAAGAGAGAATTGTAAAATCTGGGGTTGCTGTGCAGCAGGGTGGGATCTCACAGGTGCCTTTATAGAATTCACCTTCTTCTGCCCCAAAAAATGGGATCTGCCAGGGAAAAAGGTTTATAGAACTCACCTTCTTCTGCCCCAAAAAATGGGATCTCCCAGGGAAAAGGGTTTATAGAATTCACCTTCTTCTGCCCCAAAAAAATGGGATCTGCCAGGGAAAAAGGTTTATAGAATTCACCTTCTTCTGCCCCAAAAAAATGGGATCTCCCAGGGAAAAGGGTTTATAGAATTCACCTTCTTCTGCCCCAAAAAATGGGATCTCCCAGGGAAAAAGGTTTATAGAATTCACCTTCTTCTGCCCCAAAAAACGGGATCTGCCAGGGAAAAAGGTTTATAGAATTCACCTTCTTCTGCCCCAAAAAATGGGATCTGCCAGGGAAAAGGGTTTATAGAATTCACCTTCTTCTGCCCCAAAAAAATGGGATCTGCCAGGGAAAAAGGTTTATAGAATTCACCTTCTTCTGCCCCAAAAAATGGGATCTGCCAGGGAAAAAGGTTTATAGAATTCACCTTCTTCTGCCCCAAAAAATGGGATCTTCCAGGGAAAAAGGTTTATAGAATTCACCTTCTTCTGCCCCAAAAAATGGGATCTGCCAGGAGCTCAGGTTCTCAGAGGGTTTCACTGTTTGAGAAGCAGGTGGAGCAATGGAATTCTCAAACTGGCCGTGGTCACACAGAACCTTCCCAGCTCATCTGGGCTCTGGGAATGGCCAGTGGGAATGGCTGGCTCTGGGAACGGCCAGTGCTGCATCCCTGGGACGTGCAGCTCATGGATCAGCTGCTCCTCCTGAGCCAGAGCACGAAAAGCCAAAATTCAGAAGTGCTTTGAGCTGGAAGCTCGGAGGATTTGCTGCATACGAGGCAATAAACGACTGCTCCAATTGACTAAATGCCACAGCACAGCAGTTTGTTTTAATTATGCTACAAAGGGAGGGATATTATTGTTCTTATGGCACAACATAACAAGGAAAGGAGAAGAGAAAATTGTATCCCGCTCCCCTCCCGAGAAGGTTTAGCAGCGGCATCTTGTTTATCATGGAGGGCTCAGGACAGCAGGATCCGCAAATAAAACATGAGGAGGAACCAGTTTAGAGAGGAGATTTTAAAAAAAGAAAACAAAGCAACAAACCAAACTAAAAAAAAAAAAAAAACACCCTAAAACCCAGAAACGAAATCAAATTCCATTGCCTCTCTCATCCTGAGTGGTGACTGGTTCTGCTTTCGTTTGCTGCAAAAGGAAATATTGGAACACCTGGAAGTTTTTAGGGCAGGAAGGGCTTGGATGGGAGATGTGGTGGATGAAGGGAGGGAGCTCCTCCTTCTGCCTCCCAGTCCATCCAAAATCTGGGCTGGAACTCTCAGGGGATTTTAAAAGTTTTGTCTGTTACCCATGGAACTCACCAGCTTTCAGCTGATGCTGGGAAAGAAAATCAAGAAAGTGGAGAAAGTTGTCAATTCCCAGTTAAAGTGGGAATTTCCTCCCTGTGCAGTTTTCCCCTGCAGTTCCCAGTTTGTCCTTGATCCCACCTGGTTTCCTCTGAGCCTGGCACAGCCCCAGCTGTTCCCTGGACGGTTCTGTGCAGAATTTATGCTGCCCAGAAATGAGGTGTTGAGAGCAAACCCCCGGGCCAAAGGGAAATCCCCGGGGTGCTGGGCTGTGCCCCAGCAGGTTTCCCTGCCCGTGGCTCACAGCCCCAGTAAATCCATGGGATTTCCAGCACAAGGAACAGCAGATCTCTTGGGATCCGGGTGTCGAGGTGACCCCAAGAGTGTAAAAGTCCTCATTTCCCAGCCTGAGCAGCCAAAGGAGGAGTCTGAATGCGCAGGGTCGGCTTCTCAAGGTTGTTCATTTTCCCTTCTCTAGAACATTCTCTCTCTGCCCTGCTGAGCTCTGTCCAGCAGCTCGGCCATGGCATTCTGTCTGCCCTCAGGGCAGTGTTCACATTTTATACCAAAAACTCCGTGTGCCGTGGTTACAATAACGTGCCAATGTCTGTCATTGGTGTTGGACAGTGTGTCTGTGCCTGAAACCAACAGAAAAGTGTCACCAACACAGCGAGACATGGAGGGCAAGGGGAAGGAGAAGGAGGTCAGGACATGCCCAAATCCCTCCATCTTGTCCCCTTGAACCCCATTCTAAAAACCCCAATGTCTCTGTTGAGCAGGACGGGAACAGAGAACTTTAGATCAGAAGGCAAAGAAAATGAGCTCTGATTTATTTCAAATATACCGCTCTGTATATAGAGAACATTGAGAAGACTAATTTCATTGGTCTTAGAGTAAAAACATGTCTCACCATTGGTGGGCAGCGAATGACGCACAGCAGCAGAGCATATCTATAAACAATGTGAATAACAAGATAGATTAGAGAATTATTTACATTCTTTCTTAACTGTTTCCCAGGCTCTTGCCTGGTTAAAAAACCTTTCTCTTTCTCTCTAACTGAGCTGAAAATATCCACACCCCAAAATTCTACTTTTCCACCCTGTGTTAACTCAACTCCCACACTACTCAAACCCTTGTGGCTGTAATTCCTCACACAAAGCTGGCAGTTTTTTCCATGGGCTTAAATGGAAGCCACAGATGGTTTTGACTTGGTGCCAAGGTCTGCGAGCCCCCTGCCAGGGTCTGGAGCCAGCCAGGGTATCCAGAGGGATGTCCTGGGTTCCCACACAGATCTGCCCGGTCTGGCAGCCCCAGCTGTGGGATTTGCTGTGCCCGGCTGCGGCTGGCCGTGTTCCTGGTGGAAATGACACGGTGTGCTCCTGGGCAGACAGGGGAACCACGGCGTTGTGCCTCATCCCTGGAAGGAAGGGAGGGCACACCAGCAGGGCATCTCCAGGAGGGGATTCCCCGGGAGCGTTCCCATCCGGAGGAGCACAGCGTCTGCAGGAGCAGCAGTTCCAGCCAGCGGGCTCAGGGAACTGAGCCTTGCTCCCATGGAAGCCCAGGAACCGCCAGGAGCAGCCCTGCTCCCGACTCTGCAGGGTGGGACTCGATGGGAATCCGGAGTTTCAGTCGATCCACGGATGAGCTGGCTCCAGCCCGCGTGCACAGACAGGCACACACGGACCTGGCATCCCGGGATCCTTCCCTGCTCCATGGGCAGAGGATCCTTCTCCAGCCTGGAGCCACCACAAGCTCCTCCTAGTTCAGATTCTCCCAGTCAACGCCCTCGTGCAGAGTTCCAACAACCCTGGTGCTTTACATCACGTTTCTAACCGGCCTTTTAATTTGCTTTATTCTCCAAAGTAGTCTAAAGCCCAGCCTTTGCTGGCTTTGTGTCCCTCCCCAGCTCCCCGAGTGCCTGAGGTGCTCCGGGATTTCTGGCAAGCAGCAGGGAGATGATATTTTTGTGCTTTGGAGATATTTGTGTGCTGTGGAGATATTTATTTGTGTGCTGTGGAGGTATTTGTGTGCTGTGGAGACATCTGTGTGCTGTGGAGATATTTATTTGTGTGCTGTGGAGGTATCTGTGTGCTGTGGAGATATTTATTTGTGTGCTGTGGAGGTATTTGTGTGCTGTGGAGGTATCTGTGTGCTGTGGAGATATTTATTTGTGTGCTGTGGAGTCTCTCCCGGTAATCCCAGCATCACAGATCCAATTTCATATCAAGGGACTCCTCCTGAGGAGTGAAATGAGTCCCTGCTCTCTGTGATCCTCACCCCAGGGCGGTTCCAGGGGCACTCTGGGGTTTGTGGCTCAGCTGTGGATGAAGACGAGGCCGTTCTTTGTCGGTGGCAAATGGGAAATCCATTGTCTGAAACCTGGGATACAACAAATTGAGAGCGAGAGGAGTCGTGTCTGGAGCTGCAGGCTCCAAATCACTTCAGTGGCTTTGTGGTGCAACAAAGCCCAGGAGCAGGGGCCATTACCGAGGCTGGGATGATCCTCCTGCATCCCTTTCAACTCAGGATATTCCGGGACTCTGTGCAGAGGAAAAAGCTCTGTATTCAGTCCGTTCAGGGGACTAAAGAAAGCAAAGACTCTAAGTTCAGCCTCAGCTTGAATTCCTGGAAAATATTGCTCCAAAGGGGCGCAGAATTCAGACTCAGGAATTATTCTGAGTTGGTTTCTGAGTCGTTCCTGGCCCCTCCTCAGAATCTTCTCCTTGGTGCTGAAAGCAAGGAAAAAACCCCATAAATGGATATTTAGGATTTTCTGACATTCTTCCCCCAACACTGAGCCAAAGTCAATTGTCTTTTCCAACTTTAAACTGAGTCAACACTTTAAAAAGATAAAACATTTCTATTTAAATCTTTACCTGAACTTACCATCCCAAAGTTTGGGGAGATACAAATATAGGTTTTGTCACCGAGTGAGCAGTGTTAGAATCAAAGGTAATAAACCCATTGATCTCCAGTAAGACAATATTAATATTACCATATAGCTTTTATAATTAATTTGCTGCCAGATGAAAGGGAAACACCAGGTCCTTTTAATGCTGGTGATTAAAGGAAAAAGTAAACCTTTGAAAGGCAGATTTGCATGTACAACATGTTGCACTAATTCCAGCAGATCAGGGGGAATTGTTACTGTGCAGTCGGAGTCACATTGCAGAGTTTGGCATGAAAGAGTTGCTGACGTGGGGGAGAAAATCTGGGCAGAGTTTTGGGGATGTTGGGGAAGGTTTGTAAAGCCCTGCTCTGCCTTTGTTTGATTTTCTGTTCGCTGCAGGGCAGGGTTTTGGCCAAAGGGGTTTCCACATGTACAGAAATGTCCATGAAAACCCGGGAAAGGGGGAGGGAGAGCTCAGTGGAGTCTGGGGGGGTTTCACCAGCCCGGCCTGGCTTGGTTTGCACAGCCTGACTGTAAATTCCCTTTCCAGAAGCACCACGGGAGCCTTGGGAAATAAATGAGTGGCGGCTTTAGAAGCTGGAGGGAGATGCAGAGCTGTGCCCTGTGCTCTGCCCTGCATCACCCAAACCTTGGGTGGTAAAAAAGATAAAGCAGAGAAGATAAAAGATCAGGGATGTGAACTCTGGTGGCTTTTCCTGCAGTTCAGAGCAGGGTCTGTGTGTGAATCTGTTCTGTCTGGGCACTTTGCCTTTCTAAATGGATTTTCCCATGGATTTTAGGGGCTGTGGGCCCAGCCCAGCCTCTCCCCACCTGCTCCTGACCGTGTAAGGCTCAGCAGAGGGAAATGGGAGCCGTGATTTGCAGGGAAAATCTGATGTGCAGCCAGAGGGAAGGACTTCCCCGGGCCCCCAAACCCTTCCTGCAGCCCCAAACCCTTCACACGGCACAGAGCTGGACTGGAAAAAGCTGCCAAAACTCCGGGCCGGGAGGATCAGTCCCGGCTGATCCCAACAGAACCCCACAAAAGCCATTCCTGGGAACGCTGCGGGGAGGTTCCGCTCACAGAACCCACCCTGGGGGGATCAGGGCGGGATCTGGGGCTGCACCAAACATCCCAGAGCTCCAGGACGGGAGGGTCACACTGCCCTGCCTCCCTCCACTTTGGGGTCCACTCAGGAGCACTCCCAGGTCTCAGGTGGAAGAACCCAAAGAGCAAATCCCCTCAGCAGTGCAGGATTTGGGGGGACTGGAGTTTGCCCAGCCCAGACCTCAGCCCCAGGAGCTGCAGCCAGGCCCAGCCCCTGGCTCTGTCCATGGCAGGGCGAATTTCATGTTTACCAGCCTGCTCATCCCTCTGCCCTTCCAGGAATCGTCAAAACGCCCATATCAGACCCAAAACATGATTCAACATCACGCTGGGACACAGCCTCGGAGGAGCCTTCCCCCCAGCTCTGGCTTCTCCTCCTGTTAGAAATCAGCCAGGTTATTTACATCTTCCACTTCCCCTAATGACAGTCAAATAAAAAAAGCCCCGTGTGGGTATTCTCATTCCCCGCAAGCTGCTTTTGCTAATGTTTGATTTTCCTTGGGTAATGATGCCCTCAAGGCTGGTTCTTTCCAGGCTGCAGCCCTTGGCGAGCGCAGGGAGGAGAAAATCTCCAGCTCTTGATCCTGGGCTTTGATTCCTGAACTCCCCCCTCACCAGCAGCTTCGAGGAGCTCTTCCCTTGATGGTTCTGCTTTTTCATCAGGTGTCACCCGGGCATTGCAGGGAAACTCTTCAAACCTGGCTGCTTTCCAGCCTTCTGAGGTTAAAAATAAAAATTTCCCTTTTACCCCAGTTCCTGAGGTGAAATAATTCCTGCTGACCCACCACGGTGCTCCCACCCTTCCATCGCCTGCCCAGTTTTTGTGTTTAGCAGGAAATCAGAAGCCAACACCCAGGAGTGTCATGATATTAAGTGGAAAATTATTGCAGGGCCACGGATATTTTAAAAATCTTTGTGATTTTTAAAGAAGTTGCACTTTTCCTTTGGACGGGGGATTTAAGGGACAATAATGAAACGTCAGGAAATGCAGCTCCTGTGCATTTTCATGCATTTTCAAATGCACTTCAGGTGCAAATTCAGCTCCTGACATCTGAATGAGTCCAGGCAGAGGTGGAAACTATTGATGTTCCCATAAAAAAAAAAAAAAAAAAAAAAGAGGAAATCTCCCCAGAGAGTCTGGAAGGAGAATTTGTTGCTGAATGTAAACACAGGAGCCCGTAAAGGTGGCTGCGGTGCCTTGGAGAGGGGACTTGCTTTGTGGTAATTTAAATTTTGCTCAGGTGGCTGAATCCCCCCTTGGAGAATAAGAGGGGTTCGCCCCATTTTTCTCTCTGCCTTTTCTCCCTGCAAATTTGAGGAAATAAGCAGTTGAGAGGTTGGAATAAAAGCCCAAATCCAAAGGAAGCGGGATGGGAGGGGGAGCTGGGGAGCCTCAAGAATTCCTGATTTTGCTTAAAGTGTGTTCACCACAGGAAGCTCACAGGATAAATCCCTGCTTCCTGGCTTTTGATCCATGCAGTGCTGGGCATTAATTTAATTTAATAAAGCTTCCATTAATGAGGTTCTTGTGCAGTCATGAGGGCGGCCACGGGGCCACAGACCCCGAGGAAATGAAAGGGGGACCAACATTCCCTGAATCCCGAATATTCCACAGACAGGGCTGGGCTGTGCCAGGCGCCCACACCCTCCCAGCCCTTCGGTCCCTGGCGGAGCTGAAGGTGGCACCAGGGCCCCACCAATGCATAAAATCAAAGATTTTACTGATTTATTCTCTCACCATCGTTTCCCCAGAACGGGGCGCGCAGCGGCGACGAAAAACTGACATGGCAGAAGCTCCTTATGTGAGGGATTAAAAGTTAAATCTGCTTTTGTTCTAATTTCCTCCTCTCCCATTTCAGTACAAGGAGCAAACGGGGCTGATTTTCATCCTGCCCAAAGCCAGGCTTGGCTTTTTTTTTTTTTTTTGGCATTCAAGAGCAGAAATGTGAGTTTTCCTCACAGAGCCCTTCAGCGGAGCAGGAGGGGGAGTTTGAGGGGTGAGGCATTGCTGCAGGTCCCTCTGAAATCACCTTGTCATTGACTGGGGCCGCAGAAAAGTTCATTTACGGGGATCAATACCACTTTGCCTCCTGCCCACACCAAAAACGCCTCCTGCAGTCAATAGCAATTAAAGAGACGGGAAATATCGATGGAGGTGGAGGCAGAGATCGCCACCCGATTTCCAGTCTGAATTTCCAGCCTGAATTTCCAGTCTGAATTTCCAGTCTGGATTTCCAGCCTGAATTTCCAGTCTGAATTTCCAGTCTGAATCTCCAGCCTGAATTTCCAGCCTGAATTTCCAGTCTGGATTTCCAGCCTGAATTTCCAGTCTGAATTTCCAGTCTGAATCTCCAGTCTGAATCTCCAGCCTGAATTTCCAGTCTGGATTTCCAGCCTGAATTTCCAGCCTGAATTTCCAGCCTGAATTTCCAGTCTGAATTTCCAGTCTGAATCTCCAGTCTGAATTTCCAGGTCTCACTGAGCAGGCACCAGGACAGCTGCTGCCTGGGAAATATCACATTTGGGGCCGTGCCCTGCGGAGGGAATCCCCCTCCAGAGCTGTTATTACAGCTCCAGAGCCATTTATTAGAATGTATAGTTCTAATTATCATTATTTATTCCAGAGCCATTTATTAGAATGTATTGTACTATTTATTATTATTTATCCCAGAATTATTTCTTAGAATATATTGTTCTATTTATTATTATTTATCCCAGAGTTATTTCTTAGAATGTATTGTTCTATTTATTATTATTTATCCCAGAGCCATTTATTAGAATGTATTGTTAGTTGTTATTTATTAATGTTTGTTATTATTTTTTATTTATTGTTATTAATTATTATCATTCTAGCTGCTGTTTCTGCTAAACTGGGGTTACCCAGCAGTGGGGAAGGGCAGGGAATGGAGGGGTTTGGAAATCCAGACTGGGAATACTGGAAATCCAAATTGGGGGGACTGGAAATCCAGATTGGGAGTACTGGAAATCCAGATTGGGAATACCGGAAATCCAGACTGGAAATTCAGACTGGGAATACTGGAAATCCAGATTGGGAATACCAGAAATCCAGATTGGGAGTACTGGAAATCTGGATTGGGAATACTGGAAATCCAAATTGGGGGGACTGGAAATCCAGACTGGGGGTTTGGAAATCCTGATTGGGAATACTGGAAATACAGATTGGAAATTCAGACTGGGAATACTGGAAATCCAGATTAGGGGGTTTGGGAATGCAGACTGGGGGGTTTGGAAATCCAGGACTTGCAAATGGAAGGGCAGGAGGGGAGGGAGAGGGACTGGGGAGGGATCAGTGAAATTTGGGGCATCAGTTCCAGATTTATTAAGGAATTAATAAATTAACTCCTTATTATACACTCTGCATTTCATGACTGTGAATCTGTTTTGTATTTCACACTCGCTGTGGCGGGCAAGGAATTGGGTGAAATAACAGTGAAAGTAACAAAGAAATACTCTTGGAGGAGGAATCACAGTAATAGTTATAATAGCAATAATAAATAGCAGCAATAAATCACAATCATAGCAATATCATCATAATAATAGCAATAATAATAACAACAAAATTGTAATTGTAGTAATATTGATAATAAATAGTAATAATCATAATAGTACTAAGTAATAGTAATAACAACAACAAAACAGCAATAATAAAGACATTTTTATTTTTATTTTTATTTTTATTTTTATTTTTATTTTTATTTTTAAATAGAGCTTCAGGAGCATCCCAGGGCTGTTGCTGGAGGTCTGAGACACCTGCCCAGGTGAGTTCTGCCCCCCAGCACCTTCCCCTCCCCTCTCACACACAAACCAAAGCCTGGCTTTGTTCTCCTGCCGCACAAAAGCTGCTTTAAAGCCAAGCCCGGGTGTTTTATGCTGTCAGCCTGAGCCTCTGCCCATGTTTTATTCATGTGTCACTCTCCTGTTCATTGCTAAGGGTTTACAAATGCTTCATCAATTATTAACAGCCTGATACCTGCTTGGGGCTTGTTGTTGTTGTGTCTCCTTTTTTTTTTTTTTTTTTTTTTTTTTTTTTTTTTTAAATAAAGAAGTGTTGGAGGGTGGAGGAGAGAGCTACAAACGTAAGAAAACAAATTAAAGTAGGAATTCAATCATTTACAGCCGCTCAGTGCGCGATTCCCAGCGAGTTCATGTTTAAAGGAAAGCAGCTGCAGCAGAGATAATTGAATTAAGGGCTTGCAGTTGATTCCAGAGCTTGTGTGATCTCACAAGTGTCTGAGGAGAAACCCAGGGCCGCGTTCAGCCCTGTGAAATTCAGCCTGGAGAGAAATTCAGCCCAAGGGATGAGGATCCGGGGGTGAAAATGGAAATTTCCTGGCGGGAATTCCAGTGCCTGGAGAGCTCCCCCCCAGCACTTCGAGGAGCTCTTCCCCTGGTGGTTCTGCTTTTTCATCAGGTGTCATCCGGGAAACTCTTCAAACCTGGCTGTTCTCCAGCCTTTCGAGGTTAAAAATAAAATTTTCCCTTTTCCCCAGTTCCTGAGGTGAAATAATTCCTGCTGACCCACCACGGTGCTCCCACCCTTCCATCGCCTGCCCAGTTTTTGTGTTTAGCAGGAAATCAGAAGCCAACACCAAAGAGTGTCGCGATATTAAGTGGAAAATTATTGCAGGGCCACGGATATTTTAAAAATCACCTTTTCTTTCCTTTCCCTCGGAGATTCTTGCTCTGTTTTCCCCTCAGCACAGCTGCAAGAAGAGAAACAACAGCGAAATAAATCCTGTCAGATTCACCAGATCTTCCTCCCCTGAATTCCCCAGAGAAACACCCCAGAATGAGTCCTTTTTTCCTGCTTTTTATTTTCCTAGAAGGCAGCGAAACAACAAACATTTGCCTTTTTAATTCCCATTAGTGGGTGTTGAGATGTTGAGAAGGAGAAGAGCAGAGCTGCTTCCTTCCCCAAAGGAACAAACTGAGGAGGAAATCCTGCAGAATTGACTGAAAATTTGGGCAAATGCCTTCAGAGTTGGCTGGCACCTGGGAGAGTCCTGGGGCAGAAATCCCCATTTTATTTGGATTTTTTTCTTTTCTGATAATTTTATTTGGAGGCTCGGAGTTCAGTGGGTGCTGTGCCCATGGGATGTTGGTGGGAACAGCAACCCTGGGGTGTTCAGAGCTGCCCATCCTGGCAAAAACAACCCAAAAAAATTCCAAATGGTTCTTTCTGAAAGGTCCTGGCTGTTCCCAGTGTTGGGGCAGTCCTGGGGCAGAAATGCCTAGAATTTAATTTGGATTTTTCCCCTCAGAGTTGAGTAGATGCTGCTGGTGGGAACAGCAATCCTGGGGTGTTCAGAGCTGCCTATTCTGACAAAAACAACCCCAAAAATGCCAAGTGGTTCTTTCTGGAAGATCCTGGCTGTTCCCAGTGCTGGAGCAATGAAGGACCAGAAATCCTGATTTTATTTGGATTTTTCCCCTCAGAGTTCAGTGGGTGCTGTGCCCATGGGATGTTGATGGGAACAGCAATCCTGGGGTGTTCAGAGCTGCCTATTCTGACAAAAACAACCCCAAAAATGCCAAGTGGTTCTTTCTGGAAGGTCCTGGCCGTTCCCAGAGCTGGCAGAGCCCTGCCGGCGTGTGACCCCCAGCCTGGAGGGATTTCCCTTTCCCCTGGAACATCCAGATCCACGTGGGATTTGTGGGGTGCCCTGGGGGCTGCAGCCCCCCTCTCGGGGTCCCCCGACCCCACAGCTCTGCTGGCATTAAATGCTTTGGGAATTTCTGAGCTGGGGCCATGCCCGGTACCCGTTCTATTAATTGCAGCAGCCAATTAACACAAGTTCATTAGCACGGAGGAACACCCCACACCTTCCCTGCCCCCAGCCCCATCCCAGCCAATCCTGTCTGCAGCTCCCAGCTCCAAGCCAAAGTTACTTTTTTAAAAATTTTGTTATTTCTCTGCTGCTTTTCTTACCGTGCCTGTCTCCCGCTTTTAAAATCTGAATTTTTCATTTTAACTCGAATTGTGGTTTATGATGTATTTATATAGTTTTAAACTAACTTCTATACTTACAGGCAAGCAATTACTGCACCAGAGGAGCCCAGAGTTAATATTTTTGGGTTTGAAGCTTCACTTTATTTGAGACTATATAAATAATGTTCTCATGAAGTATTTATGCAGCCAAAGCCAGCTCTGGGAAGAAAACAAAAGCAATGAGTAAATAATGAAGAATCAGATTTGTGCTTTTTCATTTTCAAACCTGTGTGAATTTTTAACTTTTTAAAGGGAGAGCAAAGCTTTGCTCCCCCTCGTGCTGCTGCGGGGCTTGCACTCTGCCAGCCCTGCCCTCCTGGGGTTTCTGTGCCAAATTTTGCCACAATTATTCTCTTTCTCCCCTCGATTTGCAGAGTGCCCAGCACCTCCAACTCTTCTGTGCAGCGGGGAGAGCTGAGCTTTTCCAGAATGAGACTTAAAATAACCCAAATTCAGCGGTGTAAACAACTGCCACTCCACCAGGTAATTACGTCTCCTTGAGATAATATCATTTGCATATGCATTTATACCTCCACGAGTGTTCTTGGAGATTTTAATTAAAATTAGGCTTTCATTTCCATGATTTCATCCCTTTCTGCTACTCCCACTGTTTTTTAATTTCATTTCAGGGGCCCTTTTTCCACAGAGGGGTTTTTGATGACCCTTCAATGTCTTCTAAAGACATTTCTCCTGCAGGCACCGAGCGTGATTTGATTTAGCTGCCCCCACCTGCATCCCCTGTTTCTGGGTGCAGCAATAAGCCATGATTCAGCACGTTGCCATCAGCTAAAAATCAAATTTCAGCCGCTCTGATTCCTGCTGGCTGTGCTGAGATCAATAGCTGGGAGCAGCCTTCACCCCCGGAGCCAGGAGTGACCCCCACGTCCTCCAGGAGCTGCTGGAAATTCAATGCAGCTCCCAGGTTGAGGGGCCCTTCATGCCCTGAATAGAAAATTGGGGTTTTTTTTTAAAGCTTTTCTGCCTCACTTTACACAAATTGGATTTCTCAAAAGGCTCTGAGTCCTTCAGAGTTGGTGCTCTGGGGATGGGATGTGGGGAGAGCTGAGGAGAATCTCCCCTGTGGTGCTTCCCTGGGGGCTGCACCCACACCCTGGCCCCAAATTGATCCCAAATGAATCCCAAATGGATCCCAAATCTCCCCTGGGAAGCTGCTCCCTCTCCCTGGCCTGGTTTGGGAATGTCCAGAGGGAATTAATCCCAAATTTCATCTGGGAAATTGTTTTCCACTCCTGGCCTGGCTTAGAATTAATCCCGAATCTTACTCGGGGTTGTTCAATTTGGGAATGGCCAGAAGGAATGAATCCCTGAATTTCACCTGGGAAGCTGCTCCCCCATCCTATCCTGGGTTGTTCAATTTGGGAATGTCCAAGGGAATTAATCCCAAATTTCATCTAGGAAGCTGCTTCTCCATCCTCTCCTGGGTTGGAATAAATCCCAAACCTTCCCTGGGAAGCTGCTCCCCCTCTCCAGCCTGGTTTGGGAACACCCAGAGCATTCCTGAGGGAATTAATCCCAAATCAGGCTGGGATCTGCTCCAGTGGGACAAGCCCAAGGATCCCTTTAAGCTCGGTGATCTGGGATATTCCTTGGGAATCCCCTGGAGGTGGTGCAGGTCCTGGCAGTGCAGATAAAGGATTTCCATCCCCTCAGTAGGACGGGCAGGGACTGGGGGTGCCAGACTCCACCCCACAAACATACTGCTGCCCCTCAGTTCCCTACACTTTTGGGGAATAAAAGGCTGCAAATTCTGTCATGAATCTGAAAAAACCCCTTCTTTCCCGAGCTGGTGTTCCATTGAAACACAGACGAAAAATCAAGACCCCACGATTCCTATAAAGATTTGTAGGGACGGTATGTTTGTTACGGCGCTGGGCGCGTGTGGGATCATTCCCCTGCGAAGGACATGCGTGCCCCTGAGGGCTCCCAATCCTTTTTTATTACCCCTTACTAATTTACATATGCATAGAATTTCACAACAGGTTCGTGCATATTCATTCTGCTGATTTCTCGTTACACTTACAGCTGGTTACACTTGTACCTGGTTTTTATCAGAAAGTGCAGAAAGAACTCCTGGGTCACTCTGCCCTGTCTGCTTCAAGGTTCAAGGAGTGTCTCTTATCTCTTCAGCTTGGAAATTCACATTCTTTCTCCTCAGCTGGGGCAGCTTTGCTAGTGCTGCAGTTACCAGACTAAACAGCATATTTTACTAATGCTAGCAAGCTCGAAGCGGCACATTTCACCTAAATCCAAATGGATTTCTACCCCGTTAAATTTTCACTCTGTTTCACCGTGCAGGAAAAACTGCTGGCTTTGGATAGAAAACTCAGAGCCAAACCTTGCTCGGGGTCACTGCAGCTGCTCTGAGCTGCTCCCTTTCCCTCCGCTCTGGGGCTGTTTGTGCCCTTTCCGTGGTGAGCCTCAGAACCGCCACCGTTGGCGTTGTGTGGGCAGAAAGAGAAGGAATGGGGCTCGGAGCGGCCAGCCCTGGGATTGCGTCCGAGGCAGAACCACGCTGGGAAGTCCAAACAGACCCCACAAGGTCACAGAAGTATTGTAAATGCAGGTGGGAAGAAACGCTGATGTCTGACTCCAGCTCAGAAGGCTGAATGATTTCTTTATTATAACTATGCTATAACACATTATTGTACTATTTAAAGGAGATACTAAAACTACAAACCTACTTTTTCTAACTACCAAATCTAACTAACTCACAACTCGTGACCCTCTCTGAGAGTCCAGACACAGGTGGCTTGGATTGGATTGGATTGGATTGGATTGGATTGGGTTGGATTGGACTGGATTGGATTGGATTGGACTGGATTGGATTGGATTGGATTGGATTGGATTGGATTGGATTGCGTTGGATTGGATTGGATTGGGTTGGGTTGGATTGGATTGGATTGGATTGGATTGGACTGGATTGGATTGGATTGGATTGGATTGGATTGGGTTGGATTGGCCATCAGTCTCAAACACACCTCCCCAGGATCCAACCAAGCAATCACCCCAGGTAAACAATTCTCCAAACACGTTCAAAACGAGGAGCAGAAATAGAAATTGTTTTCTCTTTCTTCTCTCTGTGCTCCTCTATGAAAAAATCCTGAGAGAGAGAAGAATGTGCCTGGCACACAGAAGGAATTCCATTACCCAAAGGAATTCCATTTCCCACCTGCAGACTCCCCGGCTCTGCAGGCCCATCCTCCTTCCCTGCAGTCATTTCCTGCCAAGTGGGAGAAGCTCAGGAGCATTTTCGGTGCCCACCTTTACCTGAGATGAGCTGCTGAACTCGGAGGGAGCCGAGGATACTGAGGAAACAGAGCTGGCTGTGCTGTGAATGTTGCCTGTGGCTGGAACAGCCACCCTGGGCTCTTTTATTGATATTATTCTGTCTTGTTTGCTCGCCCGCTGTTTCTGCCTCTCTTCATTGGCAAAATCAATCTCTCCTGTCTTCCTTCTTCCTTTTTTTTTTGTGGTTTTTTTTTTTTTTTTTTTTTTTTTTTTGTTTTATTAAACCATTGTTGCCTTTTTGTCATGAGGCAAGAATTGATCCCTGGCAAGCAGGAAAGGCCATAAATAGAAGGGAATCACAGCAGAGGGAGCTGGGGTTTAACAGGTTACAGCAGCAAAGGGCAAACCCTCAGGTGTGCCAGGGGGGATTTTGGGCTGCTCAGGTGTGCCAGGGGAAACCTCCCTGCCCAAAGGATCCATTCAGGTGTTCCAGGGGAGATTTTGGGATGTTCAGGTGTCATAAGTGAGATTTCCTCACCCTATGGATCCATTCAGGTGTTCCAGGGGAAATTTCCCTGCCCAGAAGCTGCTCAGGTGTTCCCGGGGAGATTTTGGGTTATTCAGGTGTCCCAGGGGGGATTTTGGGCTGCTCAGGTGTCCCAGGGGAGATTTCCTCACCCAGAGAGGCCGTTCAGAGCAGGGCTCTTTGGGCTGAACCTCAGACAGGAAAATTTGGGATGAACAGAAGTGAGGAGGTGAAAGGGTTGGGGGAGTTCCCATGTTGGTGATATCAGAGGGAAAAGCTGAAATGGCCCACGAGGCTTTTCCAGCAGGGTTTGGCCACAGAATCTGCACCAGGGGCTCCTAAACAAATACCAGAAATTCTCTGGATACTTGGGAACATTCTGGGTTACCCCCCAAAGCTGGGAGCTCTGCAGCCAGGGTGTTGAACTGGCCTCTTGCCAGATTTCCAGGGTGTAAATGAGGATTTGACCCCTCGGCTTGGCTGCACTCAGGTTTGTCCCAGCAGTTCCGAGGTGTTCCTCCTCTCTCTGGCAGCCAGCCCTGGTTGGGTTTGGGGTTTTTTTTTCCTCCCGAAGTGAGAGAAATTACGGAGGCAGAAAGAGCCAGAGTTCAGCTGCTCCTCAGATATTTCATTTCTGCAGAACTGCTGCAGCTCGGGACTCCACAGCAATTAAAATAAGTGAATTGCAAAGAAAAATCAGCTGCGAGGCCACGGAGTAATTGGGCTGGAAGGGGAGAAATAATAAAGTGGATTCACATTTTGAGGCGTTCTCCCAATAAATAAAGAGGAGAGGTGCTCGGCAGCCTCTCCACTGCTGCTTTATCCAGAGTGATGCTCATGCAGGGTGATTCATGTGCTCAGAGACAGGATCTGAGCAGATAATGGTTTGCCAATTCCCCGAGCTGCTGGCAGGACACAGAGCCTTGGCCAATTAATCCCTCTTGTTTGGATTAATCGTTCCGGGCTGCTCCGTGCGAGAGGCGGCCGCCAAACAAGAGCACAGGAAATGTCTGAGGAGGGATTTTCCTCACGAAAAAACTTTGGGATTTCACTCAGGGAAGAGCTCTGGGATTTCACTCAGGGAAGAACTCTGGGATTTCACTCAGGTAAGAACTTTGGGATTTCACTCAGGGAAGAGCTCTGGGATTTCCCTCAGGAAAAAACTCTGGCATTTCCCTCAGGAAAAAACTTTGGGATTTCCCTCAGGAAAGAACTCTGGGATTTAATTCAGGAAAGAACTCTGAGATTTCCCTCAGGAAAGAGCTCTGGGATTTAATTCAGGAAAGAACTCTGGGATTTCACTCAGTGAAGAACTTCCCCAGGTAAACGCAGCCCCACCTTCGTGTCTGTGTGCACATCCCAGGTTAAACCTACTCCGAACCCAAAATAAAGATCCAACAAATCCAGCAGGCAGGAATATTCCCCATCCCTCTGTTCCAATCAGCTCTTGGAGAGAGGCTGAGGTAACAAATCACCTGCCCAATCGTTAACCCCAATTACCAGCTGCTCGTGCCCATCCATAATTGTCTTCCTTGAGAACTCTTTCTGCTGGGAGGTGCGTGATGGATTGAATGGTGCCAGCCCCTGGACAGCTCCAGCGTGATGCATTGCCTGCAGCTTCCACTCTCCTAAGCCACAGTCCTAGAAAGGCTGGGCAGGAACAGAGGCTGAGAGCTAAACCAGGTATTTATTGAAAGGACACACCCCGGGCAGGGCAAGAGCCAGGGCCACACCCAGACTGAGCCCACGATGGGTCCTGGTCGCGAGTTTTTACACTTTTATAAGTTTTGGTTCCTCTGCAGTTGGGTTCGATTGTCCAGTTACAGCTCCAGGTGATGAAGTCTCAGCTTGCCCCTTTCCCTTTGCTGTTGTCTGTGCTTTTTGGGTAAGGTTGTCCTTGGTTCTCCAGCTGTGAGGGGACTTACTGTAAATGCAGGCGAACCCGGTGGGAAGAAACGCTGATGTGTGACTCCAGCTCAGAAGGCTGAATGATTTCTTTATTATAACTATGCTATCATACATTAATATACTATTTAAAGGAGATACTAAAACTACAAACCTACTTTTCTAACTACCATATCTAACTCACTCACAACTCGTGACCCTCTCTGAGAGTCCAGCCACAAGTGGATTGGATTGGATTGGATTGGATTGGATTGGACTGGATTGGATTGGATTGGATTGGATTGGATTGGATTGGATTGGGTTGGATTGGACTGGATTGGATTGGATTGGATTGGGTTGGGTTGGATTGGATTGGATTGGATTGGATTGGATTGGGTTGGATTGGATTGGATTGGATTGGGTTGGGTTGGGTTGGGTTGGGTTGGGTTGGGTTGGATTGGATTGGATTGGATTGGATTGGATTGGACTGGATTGGATTGGATTGGATTGGATTGGATTGGATTGGATTGGATTGGGTTGGATTGGACTGGATAGGACTGGATTGGATTGGGTTGGGTTGGATTGGATTGGATTGGATTGGATTGGATTGGATGGGTTGGATTGGATTGGATTGGGTTGGATTGGATTGGGTTGGGTTGGGTTGGATTGGATTGGATTGGGTTGGATTGGGTTGGATTGGACTGGATTGGATTGGATTGGATTGGTTTGGATTGGCCATCAGGCTCAAACAATCCTCACCAGGATCCCACCAAGCAATCACCCCAGGTAAACAATTTTCCAAACACATTCCACAAGGGAAAAACAAGGAGCAGAAATAGGAAATGTTTTCTCTTTCTTTCCTCTGTGCTCCTCGATGAAAAATCCTGAAAGAGAGAGAAAAGAATGTGCCACAGCCACAGGGATTGTTTTGTCCAACTGCCCTGTGGAGAGAACCTACTGACACCCAATATTCAGAGTTACACACCAGGCAGCAGAGAATCTGAGAAACACAACAGCTACGAACCAAGGCACCACCGTATTTCCTCAGCTGTGTTGGGCACTGCTCTCCCTGCCTCGATCAAATCCTGGCTTTCAGCTGGTTTATTCCTTTTGATCCCACGTTTTTCTCAGCTCTCTTGAACTCTGCTCTCCCGCCCTGGCCTCCCGGGGCTGTGATGTGACAGAGCCAGCAGAGGCCAGGCCGCTTTCATCTGCTGATTCGTGAGCTGGTGCTCAGCAGCCTTGAAGTGCCTCGTGCCTGCTCTCCAGAGCCAGCCTGAGCCGTGGCTGCAGGTCCCACGGTGTCCCTTTGTGTCACTGTGTGCCTGCAGCCCGTCACTCCCGGGGAAGGGATTTACTGTCCTCTGACACGGGGAAGTGACGCTGTTGAGCCAGGGATGGGCGAAATGACGCGCACGATTTCAGAAGGCAAAATGAGCGTTTATTCAAAAGCACTTCTCTCTTTTATAGAGAACATCGTGAGCATTAATTCCATTGGTCTTAAAGTAAAAACATTTCACCTGATTGGCACACTGGCCTCAGGTCAGTGTGGCAGAACAGATCTATAAGAAAGCAAGATAACAGATTATTTACATTGCTCTCAGGCTTTTTCCCAAGCTTAGCCTGGCAGAAATCTTTCTCTTTTTCTCTCTGACTGAACTGAGAATGTCCAAAGGGAAGGGCTGGGCCAAACCTTCTCCTGGAGCAGTCAGATCTCAGTGCCTCCATCTGGGCCATCCCACATCGCTTTATGTGGGGCTTCCCCAGGAATGCTGCACATCCCAAATCAGCAGTGACCTGGCAGCAGCTCTGGCGTCATTCCTTGGAGTGGATTTTGGTGTTCATTCCTTTAACCTGCTGGTGCTGGAGCCACAGAAACTGCACTGAGAGCAAATATTCTGTGAAAATCACAGAATCAATCACAGAATCAATCACATAATCACAGAATCAATCACAGAATCAATCACAGAATCAATCACAGAATCAATCACAGAATCAGTCACAGGCAGGGCTGAGGCCGTTCTCCCTGCCTTGGGAACAGCCTGGCAGAACGTCCTCTGCTGAAATCAGGCCGAAATCCTGCTGAAATCAGTATGAAATCCTACTGAAATCAGGATGAAATCAGGCTGAAATCAGGATGAAATCCTGCTGAAATCAGGCTGAAATCAGGATGAAATCCTGCTGAAATCAGGATGAAATCCTGCTGAAATCCTGCTGAAATCCTGCTGAACTAAATAGGGAAGTGCAGGGCAATATTCCCCTCCTGCAGCACCAGGCAAAGGGCAAGAGGAAATGTTTCATTTCCAATAATTCTGTGAAGCTGCCAGAGAGGAACAGGCTGCAGGGCAGGAGCTCAGAGAGACAGGAAATCAGATTCATTCATGAAATATCTCATGGCAGCTCCTGCGCTGCGATTGCAGCTGCAAGAGCTCTTTAACGTCCACGCTCCGAATTTAAACACTGGAATACAGGGCTGGGGGATGGATTCTGCTCTGGCTGTGGTTTTGTGTGAGTGCAGGTCAGGTCCCTCTGGATTCCTGAATAAATCTGGGCTCTTGAGGAGCCTTCTCAGAGCATGAGGAGCCTTCGGAGCACTGGGCTCCAAAGCAGGATTTATCTGCTGCAGCCTTGGCTTTCTTGGAGGATTAATTCACTTAATCATAACTGTTTCCTGCAAGCATTTTAATCAGCTGCTAATCCTCATCTCTTCCTTCACATTAGCTAATTAAATCAAGTTATTATTTTTAAGTGTTCCCTCAAAGCCAATGATTCATGTGGAAATGGGTGAGATCTGTGCCACGTGCTGGACAGGATCCTGTTCTTTTGGGGGCTTTTGGTGGCTTTTATTGAATATTCCTGTGGCAGCTTAGGAAACACCCTCTGTCTTTATGTTGTACAAAGAGCCAGTTGTGCATCCTTGTTTTTATTCATAGAGACAGATAATAAAATTAATGCCTTTGGTGGTAGCAGCAGATCACCCCCCGCAGCTTTTTAAGCAGATCTTTGTGAGAAATGAAGCCACTCGCCAAAAACGGCAACAAACAAATTACACAAGCAGAGTTCAATCTGCATTGAGTCCCCACAGACGTGGCTGGGAAAGCTTGTTAGAAATAATTGTGGTTTTGTTCCTCTTCTCCCTCCCCTCGCGTTGTGTCACAGCAGATACTGGCAGCAGGGCCCTGTCTGTGTGATTCACCTCCTGCAGCCACCAGAGCGGTTTTGGGGTGTTTGTCCTGCTCCCAGCTGGGTCATCCTGGGAGCCCTGGGGGCACCCAGGTACTGCCCAGGGCTCAAAAAAGCAAATTATCTTTTCATTTCTGCATTCCCTGGGACCCCTGGAACCCCTGGGGGCTGTGGGCGCTTACAAGCCAAGGCAGAGAACTTTAAAACTTTCAAAAGAACTGTAAAAGAAAACGTAACGCTTTTTAAAAATCAGGGTGACAAATTCTGTATATTGCAGGGTCAGAAAATAAAACTCTCTTTTAGTTCTTTTGCATCTCACGTGCGTGCCGTGGTGCGACAGAAGGTTGGTTGGGGTCAGTGGCCAATGGGATCCAGCTGTGTTGGACTCCCAGCAGAGAGTCACGAGTTTGAGTTAGTTGATAGTTTAGGTAAGTAAGAAGTAAGTATGTAGAAGAGGATAGTCTCTCTTTAAATAGTACATTAATGCAATATAGTTTTAATAAAGCTATCCTTCATCCTTCTGATCTGGAGCCAGACATCATCATCATCATTTCTTCCTGCATCCGGGGTTCGCCGCATTTTTTGGCCCGGGGCAAATCTTTGGGGATTTGGGAGCAGGAGGCTTCTCCCTGTTTTATTGCCAGCCCCAGAGTGAATCTGCAGCTCCTGGCGTTGCCTCCCCTCAGCCAGGACTGCCAGGCCTGGTGCTGCTTAAGGATTTCGAGATAAATTTTACCTCTGGGAAATCTCCAGGTATTTCATTGCATTTCTGGAATAATTGTCCTCCCCTTCTGCTCGTTTCTAGAGGGGGGAGATAACACCTCTCTCTCATTAATGAGCCTTTTTTAATCTGAATTATTGAAACACGAGGCCAGGTCCCTGCTCGTCCTGCTGCAATATGGGCAGCCCTGTACTGAGCTAAGGACACTTCTAAATGAGATTTCATAATATAGCAGGACATTTAGCATATATTAATTAAATATCAGCAGATGGTGACGAGAGCCCTCGCTGGGAGTGAGTTCAGAGGATTGGAAGTGCCACGTAATTACCCAAACCTGCAGAAACAATGGAGGTGCAATTACTTTTTTATTAACACATTACACCGGCCTGCAATGCCCAGGAATTTAATTACTGCCCAGCTCCAGTTCTGTGCAGTGGCAGGGTTCAGGTAGAAAAGGGTTTGGAATCTCATCTCCTCCAGGAGAGCAGCTCTGGCAGCCCCAAGAACTTGGACTAAAAGCTGGGCATGAGGCTGGGAATAAGGTTCTGCACTCATGGAGTGAACCTGAAAAATGGTGTGAAATCTGGAAATTTCTGACTGCCTCAGCACAGAAATGTGAAATCTGGAAGTTTCTGAGTGCCACCAGTACAGAAATGTGAAATCTGGACATTTCTGAGTGCCATCACCATGGAAATGTGAAATTTGGAAATTTCTGAGTGCCTCAACACAGGAATCCCTGTGTGAAATCTGGAAGTTTCTGAGTGCCACCAGCACAGAAATGTGAAATCTGGAAATTTCTGAGAGCATCAGCACAGAAATCCCTGCTGGCACCGTGGTGGCAGCCACACATTTGGAGTTTTGCCAGGCCAAAGAGGGATTTTTGTCCATCCCTCCAAGCCAAGGTGCCCTCAAGCCTCACCCTCTGTGTGTCCTCCAAGCCCTTCCTGGGTGTTCCACCTTTGGCTGAACCACCATTTTAATATCTTTAGGGTTAAAATTCTGCCCTTACAAGGATTGGCATAAAACCCCCTGAAGGTGTGGCAGGGTTTGGGGGCTCCAGCCCATTTTCCAGCCCCTTTTCCAGCCCCTTTTCCAGCCCAGAGCTGCAGGGAGAGTCTGAGCACCAGGGAGTTCCTGTCAGACACCTCGTGAAGGTTTTGGGATCCAGGTTTGTGGGGCTGGCGAGGTGGGAACACTCAGGTTGCGGCAGCTGGCTGAGCTGCCTCCCCTGGGACAGCAGTGCTTAGCCAAAAATAAATTAAACCCTCAATCCTGCCGACCTTTTTCCCTGCAAAATCCTCATTTGTGCCTTTTTCCAGGGCAAAGCAATGCTTAGTGGCAGAAGCAGCTCTGTTAACTTATGTTGGTGGAGTCCCTGTTATATTCAACCTGACACAAAATGCCAAGAAACGGCCAAGAATGACATTTAAATGCATGGAATCGACAGCCCTACCTCTAGGTGTGGGTTTGCAGGAGCTTTTCCCCCCCTAAATAATAATGCAAAGCTACATTTGCCATCCAGTTCTGCTACCTTAAAGTACCTTGTTTGACATTTTACTGTGATGAGTGAACCTTTAACAAGGTCATTAGCTTTGAAGGATTTTTCTCCTGGGGCTGTGGCAAGCAGTTTATTTTAAATAGCCAGGAAGAGGGAATAAAATATAAATAAAAATAACACCGTGTAACTGTGAAAGATTTCATTTGTAAAGAACATAAAGTGGAAGTCTCCACGAAATAATCCGGCCCTTCAAGAAGCCAGCAGTCATTGAAATGAATAAATCCAGGCACAGCAGAATAACTCCATAAAAATAACAACAAACTCCACCAGGTTTATGGGACAGGAGGGGAGCTGGGGCAGCTCGGGGCTGTGAACATTCCCAGAATTGCCACTCAGCTGGAGAGGGAACGGGAGCAGAGTGATAACAGCAATGAAAACGGTCGGGTTCTCGCTTGGAAAGGGAAGGGGGTGAGATCCTAATCCGCGGTTTTTTTTCCGTTTCTGGGCTGTGAGAAGGCAAAACCCGGGAGCTGCGAGCTCAGAGCTCCCAATCCCCCATGGCTGCTTGGATTACTGATCAATGTCTGCTTGGATTATTGATCAGTGGCTGCTTGGATTACTGATCAATGTCTGCTTGGATTATTGATCAATGGCTGCTTGGATTACTGATCAATGGCTGCTTAGATTATTGATCAATGGCTGCTTGGGTTACTGATCAGGGAGAGCCCCGAGGTGCTCTGGGTCACCCCCAGCTGCAGGGCTCTGACGCTGACCCAAACAAACCCCTGGCCAGGGCTCACCAGAGCGTTAAAATGAAATTTTCCATGAGCATTTCCAGGGGAGTGAGGTGGAACTGCGCTCATCCTGCCCGGAATGATTTGGGAATGTGCGGGAATGTGCTCATCCTGCCTGGCTGTGCTTTCAGGAGGCTCCTGGGCTGTGCAGTTCCGGGGAAATGATGTGGGAATGTGCTCATCCTGCCAGGAATGATGTGGGAATGTGCCCATCCTGCCCTGCTGCCCTTCAGGAGGCTCCTGGGCTGTGCAATTCCAGGAGAATGATCTGGGAATGTGCTCATCCTGCCCTGCTGCCCTTCAGGAGGCTCCTGGGCTGTGCAATTCCAGGAGAATGATCTGGGAATGTGCTCATCCTGCCCTGCTGCCCTTCAGGAGGCTCCTGGGCTGTGCTGCTCTGTCGCTGTAAACGGCCCCAAGCCGGGTAACAACTGGTATAGACTCCGTGTATTGCAGAAGGCTGATCAATAAAAATCTTCATTAAGAAACTTCTTGCTCTTTTCTAGACAGCTACGATACAGGTGCGCTTGATTGGTCCTTTAATTAAAACACCATCACCACTGGTTAATTAGGAAACCACCCTTTGGCAAGCAAGTCTCCAGAACATGTTGCACATGCGCACGACACCGGGTGCAGCAAGTTAAGAATGGTTTCTCGTTCTTTGCCCTGATCTTCTCACAGCCTTTTAATACCTGGGAAAGTTGTGCCTGTCGCTCTCTGTGGCTCCATCCCTCCGGCCATTTCCTGACTTTGCTTTAGGCCATTTCCTTCACTGCTTTAGCCGCGAGTGGGAGAGCCCAGCTCCTGCCGGGCACCAGAGGGATCCCATTCCCCAAGGCAGGGAGCGCCGGCTGTTTGTTGTTCTGGAGATTCTGCCTGAACCTCCCTGGCAGCAGCAGCAGCAGCAGCAGCAGCAGCAGCAGGTCCCTGGTGTGCTCCCAGCAGAGACGTGTCCTTGGTGGAGCTGACCTGCAGCAGTGAGGACAAACTCCCGCCGAGACGCAGAGCACTGAGGCAGACAGGATAATCCAGGCGGCAGCAGGAATTCCGTTTCCCCTGTGGGTGCTGGCTGTCGGAGCGTTGGTAGGATGGTCAGACAGAGAGACAGACAGACAGACGGACAGAGACGAGAGATCTCTGAAGTCAGGTCTTGGAACATGCAGTTTATTACAAAGGGCGTGGGTGCAGGGGCCCTGCTGAGAGCTGCCAGCCACGGAGCAGGCCCGAAAGAGCAAGAGAGAGAGAGGCAAGAGCGAGAGCAAGGGAGGGCAAGAGTAAGAGCAAGAGAGTGAAATTCCCGTTACAATACAATAAATCTTCCGTGCTGAATATTCTAATTTTCACTAACCAACCCAGTACAAGATACAAATCCTACAGCATTTGCATACAGCCTATGAGAATCATGACATTACCATACTGTGTTACATTTTAAACCCTAAAAACTTCTCTTTGGACCCCTCCTGCCAAGCCAGTAGGGTCTGCTCTGACCCTTGGAGCTGTCTGCAAGCAGAGGGTGTTGTTTCATCAAAAAGTGATTCCTTTCAGCCAGCCATACCATTTGTTTTCCAGTTGTTCAGTAACCAAGGCTTGCTATTTCAAAGCTTGCTTTCATTTCAGTCTCACAGTTTCTATATTCTCAAAATCTTTTGCCAGGCAATCATATTTATAAGGCTTTCCTGTTCCATCTTGCCCAACAGCTGGCACTGCTTCTCTGTGTGTCTATCCGTACAGGACCTGCCAGGCACCGACAGCTGAGTGCTACGGAGCAAGGAAATGCTCCCAAATCGTGCTGGAGATGTCTTTGTCAACTCCCCACCAGCCCTGAGAGCAGCCAAAGCAGAGCACAGCTAATTGGCTGGGATCTCATTAATTGCACTATTTAGCCAGTCATTATCAATGAGCATGAGAAGGAAGTTTCAGATATTTATTTGCTGCCTATAGCACGGGAAACATCTCCTATTTAATACACAAAAATGTTGCCTCTTATCTCTCGTCCCACAAGGGATTTGTTTAACCAAGGCTCCGGCTGATAGCAGCAGGCTTTTAAATTGAAAAATTGCAATTCACTCCCCCCCAACTTTGATACAAGTCTTATCAGCAGGAGGAAGTGACAAAAACGTATCTCTTCTCCAAGACAGAGGAAGGATTAGCTGAGCAGCGAAGGAGACTTCATTTGGTGTCTCGGGAAGGAGAAGAATGGGAGGAAAGCTCTGTCCTTCACTGAGACAGAGGGCTGCTGCTGGGCCTGGCTTTGCAAAGCCGGGCGCCTTTGGGCTCCTCCTCGGGCTGAAATTACTGCCAAGGTTCTCAGGGGGTGAAAGGTGTGAAAGAATGAAATAGTGGGAGGAGATCAGGGGATTTGCTGTGCAGAGCCACCCCTGGAATGTCCTGAGCAGCCCCTCCATCCCCCCGGATCAGGCACAGGGGACCCCAAAAACTGGATTTTGTTACTTTAACCAGAATCTCCCTCATGTCAGCAGTGGTTTTAATGGGAGGAAACTGGGAGGAGGAACAAAGCCCATGTCTGCTTTTTGATTGAGCTCCAGGCCCAATCAGGCCTAATTAAAGCCCTTTGTTGCTCTCTGTGAGTTCTGCTCCAGGCCTGGGGGTCCAGACTCGTGATTTAATCATTCCAGGGATCGATGGGGGGGATTTATGATTCAGCTGGATGGAAACTTGGCAGAATGATAATGTGAAATGCTCTCTGATAATCAATACGGGATGGGAAAGGGCTTGAAAGTGCAAAACTCTCCAGATCTGCTACAAGCAGCTGAATTTAGCAGCTTTTCAAAGGGATGGTGGTAAATACTCAAATCAACAAGAAAAGGGGGCTCGAAACATGAGTTGGTATCTAAGATCTGTCAGTCTGAACTATCTTTACATTATGTGGAGGTTTCAACTTAATTCCAGCTCCGAGGTGTTCCACAGCTCCAGGGTGTAACATTTCTGTGCCCTTGGACAGCAAACAGTAAATTCAGGGTCTTAATTGCTCAGACAGACTTTGAGTATGGAGGGGAATTTACGGGAGATCTCAATTTCCCACTTAACATTCCACGCCCGCACTTAGGCTGGAGCGGAATTATTCCCCAGCATGGAATTGCTTCAATCCATCCCGATCTGGATGGCTTTTGCTCTCCTCTAAGGGAAGAGCAGCAATAACTCAATTCAAGCGACATTGTGCCCGCGGTGCCTCGTGCCAGCTAACGAACGGTCAGAGCTGTCGGTGCCACGCTGGGGCTCCTCTCCCGCGGCACAATTTGACATTTCCTGGGCGCTAAATCTTCCCCGTGAGCACTGAATGCAGTGTGGGAACTGGGGCGGTGTCCTGGGGAGGAGGGGCTCTTGTCACACCCCTTGGGAGGGGTGGTGGGTTGTTTAAAATGCAGATTAAATGATTGGCTCTTCGCAAATATTAAATTAAATTCCATATGTGTTATGTTAGAAAGTTATTTTGTAACTTAATTAACTGTATTAATCGTTTTTAAGTAGTGTGCTAAACATAGTTTTAGGCTATGGCATAATATTAAGATAGAAGCTGTGTGATGTAAAATACCTTTTTGTGACCAGCACAAGGAATGGATAAGATAACCAAGAAATTCTTCACATAGAAATAACAACAGCAACAAAACACCCAAAAATCTCAAGACAAAATTTGTTACCTCTTTATCAGACTATACAGACTTCTTCCAAACACCCCAGAGCCAAAAAGACTGATTTATAAGATGAGGGGAGAAGCTGACAATAAACAGAAAAATTCCTAGTTTGAAAGGAATATTTGCATCATGTTTGAGATATACGAATATGCAGCAGGCTATCACTTTTAAGAGTTAATCCTTTGTTGGTGAGCCATGCGTCCGTAATTCTTTGGTTTTTTTATTGTCCTTTATTGTCCTAACTCTGATTATCCAAACTCTTATTGCTCTAATTTTTATTACTGTTTTTTTTTTAATAACTATTTTATTACTATCAAACTTTTAACTTTTTAAAACTACGTTTAACTTTTAACTTTTTTAAACTGGCGTTTTTCACAGGGCAGAGCCCCCGGGCCACCAAGTCAAGCAGCACGCTGCAGAGGAACTTGTAATTCCTTGCAAATCGCTCTTCCTTCCAGAACAATCAGCATTATTTCAGAATAATTGCCTCTGTGATTTAATAACCCGCACGGGGAGGAACATTTCCTTCCAGCTCCCTGCGCTCCTCCGCGCGGAACGGCGCCGCATCCCTGCAGTCCCAAAATGTTTGACAAGCGGCCCTGCTCTGGCTCAGACCTCCCCATCTGTTTGCTGGAATAATAATCAGCATTTCTATTCTGACAGTGCCCTTTGCCGTGCCCGGCTCTGCCCGGAACCATCTGCTCGGAACCGCCGGAATTCCGGGCTTGGAGCCGTGCCTTGGCCCGCCTGGGGAGCCGGGGAGCTTTTCCCAGCTGGCGCCCGAATTCCAGAGCAGGAGCTGGGTGAGAGTCCCCCTGCCCCACGTGTGGCGCTGTCAGGGAGGGAAATCCCTGGATTGGAGGGGCTCTCTGCTCTCCCTGCTGGTTTTTATCTCTTCCACAGAGGGGGAAAAGCTTTATCCGAGCAAAGGGAAGATCCCAGTGCCCGGGGCTGTCCTGCGCAGGAGCTGCTGCCAGCCAGGTGAGAGCAGTGTCCACTGAAGGAACTGTATGGGTGGATTATTATTATTATTATTATTATTATTATTATTATTATTATTATTGTTATTATTATTATTATTATTATTTTGCTATTACTATTATTAGAATTATCATTGTATCACGAATTATATTATATTATATTATATTATATTATATTATATTATTATTATATTATTATTTTATTATTACTATTATTATTCTAGTACTACTGCTATACTATTATTATTATTATTTATAATTAGACTGTTACTATTATTATTCTACTACTACTACTATTATTATCATATTGCTATTATTATTATTGTATTACATATTATATTATATTATATTATATTATATTATATTATATTATATTATATTATAATTTTACTATTACTATTATTATTCTAGTACTACTGCTATTATTATTATTATTATTATTATTATTATTATTATTATTATTATTATTATTTTCCTCATCTCCCTCTTTACTGCCAGGCTTTCAACAGCTCTTCCCGTGGTGGAATCACACCAATGATGATAAAAGCCCTTGGTTGTCGCTATTGGACACGAAATGAGCACACAGCAGCTTGGGAAGTTCAAAAGAGAAAAAGATCCAGTTTTATTCCAACATCTGGGATTTACAGAATTCCAAAGGTGACTGTGGATTGGAGGATGGAGTTACCACCTCTCCAAACACACTGCTCCAAAGATCAATCAATCATTTCTCTCCACCCATAGAGAAATATGTAAACTGTTCTATTTGCACGTGAAATTGTGTGGGAGCTCTGACTCTCAAACACGTAAACATTATCAGAAGGCTAAAGAAGTTTGATGAGAACTTTAAAACTTTCAAAAGAGCCATAAAAGAAAACTCAACACTTTTAAAGATCAGGGCAAGACGCGGTCTCTCCAGCCTTCCCTCTGTGGCTCGAGCTGTGGCAGCAGGAAGGAGCTGCCTCGTTCACCCCCAAGGATTTAAATTATTTCCATTCCCTCCTGGGTCCTGCTCTCCCATTCCTCCTCTGTGCCTTTGCTGCAGGGGGAAATGGAGAATTTTTGCTGCTCCTTCCTGAAGCTCTCAGAAGAGCCGTTCAAAGCTTTGAAACACAAAATCAGTTCACCAGGAGCCGCCAGGGGCACAAAAGTGCCCCAAATTTTTGTGGCTGGAGGTCAAACCCTGCCCTCAGCACCCTGCTTCGAGCAGGGACTGGAAGAAGGGCACCTCCAGAGGTGCTTCCAGGGGAATTGTTGGAGGAATCCCTGATTTTGGTCCAGCAGACCCTTCCCAGCCCTGTGGGAGAGCTGGAAATCAGGGATGAACATTCCCTTCAGCCTCTCCTGCTGAGTGGGCTGCAGCCATGCTTTAAATGAAGAACAAATTCTCCTAATTGGTTTTTTTGGCAGATTTTCAGTGATAAATTATTCTCCAACTTTACAGCTCCTTAAATTCGGGTTTGCAGCGCTGTTTACAAACCCCAGAAATTGATGCCTGAGCAAACAGACAATGAAAGGGATCTTGTAAACTGCAGTTGTGTGTAATTGCTGCCTGGGAAGCGTCCATGGGGGAGAGAAGAGCCTCCCTCTCTTTCAGGTTTGACATTCAGAGTGTAAATATTTGCAAATCTGCCTCTTCCTTCCCTAATTATTTGTTGTTTGTCTGTTTGTTTGCACTGGGAAGGTTTGCGGGGTGAGAGGAGCTCGGAAAATCCCTCCTGTTACAGCTCTGGCTCTTCCAGATGTGTGGGGAAAGTTCGGGATACTCCAGCCTGTGGGGCAGTCGATGCTCTTGTGCTTTTTAGAGCTCTGCTTGTGCTTTTTAGAGCCCAGCCTGTGTTTTTGCTGTGTTCAACCCTCAGAACTGCCAGGCTGGAGCTGCCGCTGGCTCAGCTCTGCCCTGAGGTGAGGTTGGCTCTTCCTGTCCCAGCTCTGACGGGAATTCGGGATGAAAAATGACAATTCCCCGCCTTTGCTGTTGGGCTTTGCAGGGGAGCAATGACCAACAATCCGTGAAGCTCTCAGCCCTTCTGATGCCTCAGGTTTAGCTTTGATATTTTTCACATTCTGTGCTGCTTTAGTGCGCGGGTCTGGGCTTCATATTATGGGATGGTGAGCTCTCTTCACAGAGTAGGGAGACAAATCAATTCCTTCTCCAGCTGGGGACCAAGGACAACACAAATTTCAGGCCCAAAAAGTATAAATAATAGTGAATTGAAGAGAGAAAAACAAGGATGGGACTTGATAAGCTAAAGCTGGAATTGGACAATTAACTCCAGTATGCAAATGGAGCAGAACTGATAAAAGTGAGAGCCCCTGTGAGTGGTCGTGCATTTTGGGATCATTTTGGTTCATTTTGGGTGTGGCCCTGGCTGGGCTCTGGTGCTGCCCAAGGTGGATCCATGAAGGAATTCAGGGTTCTGCTCAGTCATTTCCCCAAGCAAGGAGTGAATTCCCAGTTTTATTGGGAATTCAGGGTTCTGCTCAGTCATTTCCCCAAGCAAGGAGTGAATTCCCAGTTTTATTGGGAATTCAGGGTTCTGCTCAGTCATTTCCCCAAGCAAGGAGTGAATTCCCAGGGTTTTATTGGGAATTCAGGGGTTTACAGTGAAGTTTTCGATGGCTCCACACCCTTCCCTACAGAATCAAGCACTCCTAAAATAGTTTTATTTTTTTTATTACTCTTATAGGTGGAATTTCCTGACAAAACATCCCTGAAATGGCCAATTCCCCTCGGAGGCCACGGAGCAGTCAGGGTGGAACCACTCAGAGCAAACCCAGCAGCTCCTGGATGTGCAATCAAACCCAGCCCAGGAAGTCTCTCCTGCAGGCACAGAGTGGCAGGGCTGGTAATTTTATGAATTGTATCATTAATAAAATATATTTCATTCTATTTGATATTGGCTTTGGAAGGTTCCTGTATGATTATTACATTTTTAAGCATCGGATTTTTTTTTTTTTCCTAAAGGCTTTACTGGAGGCTAAATTGAGATCTAATACAAAATTCAAAGAGGTTCTGCTGAAATGCCATTAAAAATTTAACTTTATGTTCTTTCAGGGCTTTCAAAGTTATAGAGGCAAAGCAGCACAAGGCAAGAGGAATTTAACTACCAGATTTCTGCGTTCTATAACGGGCAGGGTTCTCATTTCAGCCACAGCCGCTGGAAAATTCACGGAGCAGCTTTTTCTGCCGCCTCACGGAGCTTTGGTGGTGGCAGGGAAACGTTCCCGGGCTCTGCCAGGAGCTTGGGGGAAGTCTCTCTGCTTTTAGCTCTTATTTCAGCCCAAAAAATCACTTTGCAGTGTCCTGGTGATGCTGTGCTGCTGGTTTGGGTTGTTCTGGGTCGTTTTGGGTCATTTTGGGTCATTTTGGGGGGTGTTTATTCATTCCTGCTGTTCCGGAGGGGGGGAATCAGCACGTCCAGGAAATCCCAGAGAAGTGAGAGCAGTGGGAAGGGCAGGAGGCAGAGTGGGAATTCTGGCACACAGGTAAATAGGGGTGTGCATCCGTGTCCACACGGATTCCTGAATCCAGGGCTTTTCTGGCTCCATTCTGGAGCTCAAACAGAATTTCCCTCTCTCCTGCTCACTCTTCATGGATTTTGTCCTACTTGTTCACACAACTGTTTCTTAAAAATCTCCGTGCCTTTGTTTTGACAGGGTCGAACATTCCCCAAGGGAGTTTCAGGCATTCATGTGGAAAAGGGAAAAAAATAAATGTTCCTTGCTGCAGCAGGAATGACCCAAAATTCCTGTGTGCACTGCAGATCCTTGGGGTGCCTGGCCTGGTGATGGCAACTTTAATCGAATTATTGCCTGAGATAATGGGCTGATTCTTGGAGTCATTTTTAATTCTTTTGTTCTCATAAGAACAAAACGGAACAGACAGAAATCAAATCTTTTTGGAGAAAGGGAGTGGGAGGGGAGGGCACTGGGAAGTGGGCAGGGGGAGCCGCTCTGGCCCCTTTGGGTTTATTCCTTTTGCAGCCTCACATCTGCACTCCGTGGAAAATTAAAACACAAACCACATTTTTTTTGCACAAAATGCTCTTGTGCTGAAAGCAGCGTTGGATGAGCAAAGCCCTGAGTGCTGAGGCATCAAATAGAAGATTTTGCAATATATATATATATATATATATATATATGTGTGTGTGTGTGTTACATCATACATCCAATATAGACACAGATCTTAAAACTGAAATTCCTGAAGCTCTGAACTCGTCATTTCCCGTCCCTCTCCTCAGTGACATTCAAGTGCTTTTTCCTCTGTCCTGCCCTTCAGCTGAAGCTGCGTGGATTCTTGAATCCTGAAGGCTGGGGTCAGCAGGGAACCTTTCCAGACCTTGGCTTTCTTTGGCAGATCATCAGCAGAATCTGTGCTTGGTGGTGGGTGAGGAGTTCCACCCGTAGAAGAACAAAGGGGAAGGATCATTCCAGAGCCTTCCAGGGACAGGGGGGCTGCAGGGGACTTTGTGCTGTGCTGCTGGGTGCTCCCAGGGCCCTGGAGGGCAGAAAGAATGCCACGATCTGACTTGCTAGACAGAGCTCAGCAGGTCAGAGAAAGAATGTTATAAGTAAGGAAAAATAAACAACCTTGAGAAGCAAAACCCACACATTTGGACTTCTTCTTTGGCTGTGGGGCTGGGAGAAAAAGACTTTTTACGATCTCGGGGTCATCTTGACCACAGAACCCCGAGACCCTGCCTCTCCCTCCCCTTCACTCCTGAATCCCGTGGTCTGGGCACTTCTCCCTGGCAGGTATCCCTGGAAATCTCAGCTCCAGGTGCAGGATCCGACTGCAGCCACGGGAGCAGGTGGTGGGAGCTGCTGAGGTCTCCTGGGACTTTTGGAAAGAGGAGAAATTACTCTGAATTACATCCTGGCTAATTATCCTGTGGGAATCGCACTTACCTGCCAGAGGAAGCCGTGTGTTTTGTAAAATCTTCCAAGCTGAAGGTGACTTGTTTTGTTTTGGTGCACGAGCAGAATTCTCTCCTTCCCATAGCAACTGGAGCTTGGCAGCAGAAGTGTCGGGTGCTTGGGGAGATGTTCGGCTTTGGCTGAAGGTTTTTGACAAAAAAAAAAAAAAAAAAAGCGTGGTCAGAATGTAGAGGTTTCTTTATTTGTATTCAGTGAAATTAGATATTACTCAGGGACAGCCTGAGAGAAAATTGGGAAATATTCTTTGTTGTATTGCCTGTGAAAATTAGGAAATATTCTTTGTTGTCTTGCCTGTGCAAAGCAGATTTAGGGGTGAGGGCAAAAGAAACCAAACGAAATGGCTGGAAACAACAAAGAATGTGCGAAGCCAGGGACGTTCACACCTTTCTGTGGTGCAGCTGTGGCCAAGGAAATCCTTCCCAGGCACGAACCCAGTCCCTGTGAACTCCGTTGCCCTGTCTTGCAATATCACACATATTTTGAGACGATTTGGAAACGAAGTGTCTGGAAAATACAAGGGTTGCGAGTTCACCTTAAGGGGATTTTTAATTCTCTCTCCTACGTGATCGCTTAGGAGAAAATGCTGATACTGACAGGAGCTGGGATGCCAAAATGAACCAACTGGGCTGGTGAATTTGGGATTTGGAGGCAAATATTGTAGGGAAATACCCCCGTGGAAGGAGAAGAAACCCACAGCACCCCAACAAACCCACAGCACCCCAATTCCCTCAGCTAAAACAAACCCCACAGCACCTCAAATCTTCAATTAAAAAAAAACCCACAGCACCTCAATTCCCTCAGCTAAAACAAACCCAAAGCACCCCAAATTTTTCAGTTTAAAGCAAACCCCACAGCACCTCAATTCCTTCAGTAAAAAAAAGAACCACAGCACCTCAATTCCTCAGTTTAAAACAAACCTCACAGCACCTCAGTTCCCTCAAAAAAAAACCCACAGCACCCCAGTTCCTGAGTGTAAAACAGACCCAGAGCACCCCAATTCCTCAGTTTAAAACAAACCCCAGAGCACCCCAATTCCTCAGTGTAAAACAGACCCACAGCACCCCAATTCCTGAGTGTAAAATAAACCCACAGCACCCCAATTCCTCAGTGTAAAACAGACCCACAGCACCCCAATTCCTCAATTTAAAACAAACCCCACAGCACCCCAATTCCTGAGTGTAAAACAAACCCACAGCACCCCAATTCCTGAGTGTAAAACAGACCCACAGCACCCCAGTTCCTCAGTGTAAACCAAACCCACAGCACCCCAATTCCTCAGTGTAAAACAGACCCACAGCACCCCAATTCCTCAGTGTAAAACAAACCCCACAGCACCCCAATTCCTGAGAGTAGAACAGACCCACAGCACCCCAATTCCTGAGTGTAAAGCAGACCCACAGCACCCCAATTCCTGAGAGTAAAACAGACCCACAGCACCCCAATTCCTGAGTGTAAAACAGACCCACAGCACCCCAATTCCTGAGAGTAAAACAGACCCACAGCACCCCAATTCCTGAGTGCAAAGCAGACCCCACAGCACCCCAATTCCTGAGTGTGAAACAAACCCACAGCACCCCAATTCCTCAGTGTAAAACAGACCCAGAGCACCCCAATTCCTGAGTGTAAAACAAACCCACAGCACCCCAATTCCTGAGTGTGAAACAAACCCACAGCACCCCAATTCCTCAATTTGAAACAAACCCCACAGCACCCCAATTCCTCAGTTTAAAGCAGACCCACAGCACCCCAGTTCCCGGTTCTGGGGCGCAGAGGCCCCTCGGGTCCCCTCCATGTCCCTCCTCTCCATCAATAGATGGAGCTGGAAGCACACAAATCCATGGGAGGCGTTCCTGGGAGGCCTCAGGAGCTCCTGCTGCCCCAGGATGAGGGGGAAACACATCGAACAGAGCTGGCACCCCTTCTCAGTGGACCTGGAATCGTTATCCCATCAAAATGCACATGGATGAGGAAGATAAGGGGTTTTTTTTAAGGACCAAAAAAATTAAATTCTGGTGAATTTCCATCATATACCTGCTCCAGTGCTTGAGTTTATGGGGAGTAATGTTTTTATCAGCTGCCAACTCCCTTTGGTGACTTTTCTTTCATTATTTTTTTTTGTTGTTGTTTTGAGATAAAACAATGCATTTTAGAGAAGCTACTGATGACTCTGACATCTGCCCAGAAACTCTTCTTTCTTACAGCTGCAGTTTGAAACTTATTTGGGGTTCTCAGTTAATTCCTCCTTGTGCAATTCCACTTTTTATTACGAATTTAACCGCTATTACAGGTCTGAAATGTTGTAGGTTCATTTGGAAGGGCTGAATTCCCAGAAATTTTGGAGTGAGCAGGGGTGGGAGGGTTTTTGTTTTTTTTTTTTATTCTGCTGGTGGCTGTGAGGTGCCAGGAGCTGAGGTGGTTTTTGGGGGAGGACAGGAGCAGCAGCTCCTCCTGCTGCACCAGCTCTGGGCTGGCCAGAGCCACAGCTGGGCCTGCTGACTGAGAAATAAAGGCTTGGTTTGGTAAAAAAACACTGAAATGGGAGAAGCCTTGGGCTGTTTGGGATCCAGGATGGGATCAGGGCAAGGAAACCTCGCCCTGGAAATTCCCTCCCGTGGCTTCTGTTCCAGGGGAGATCATTAAACCAAAACTGGGAGAGGATGGAGCCTTTCCTGGGGAAGCAGAGCTGGGTTTGGGAAGGGGAGGCAGAGCTGGGATTGTTTGGGAAGGGAAAGGGAAGCAGAGCTGGGTTTGGGAAAAAGAAGCAGAGCTGGGTTTGGGTTTGGGAAAGGGAGGCAGAGCTGGGTTTGGGAAAGGGAAGCAGAACTGGGTTTGGGAAGGGGAGGCAGAGCTGGGTTTGTTTGGGAAGGGGAGGCAGAGCTGGGATTGTTTGGGAGGGGAAAGGGAAGCTGAGCTGGGTTTGGGAAGGGGAAGCAGAGCTGGGTTTGTTTGGGAAGGGAAAGGGAAGCAGAGCTGGGTTTGGGAATGCAAACACCCGGGCAGGCCCTCAGGAGCCATCATCTCCCAGGAGTTAATTGATATTAAAGTTGGTGTTTCTCCTCTAATAAACTGCAGCAAAGGAGTGAAACTTTCCTCGGCGAGGCATGAGCAGCAGCTCCTCCTTTTCTCCGTGTGACCCCGGGGAGAGGAACGATCCGAGTGTGGTTTTCATCCTCTGCCCCCACAGGGACCTAACGGGGTTCGTTTAATAACATCCCCTTTGTTCTGGCAGGTAATCATGGGCTGGCCCAGATAACATCGCAAATCCTCTTTACCAGGATCTTTATCAGGGCCTCAGCAGCACGCGGCCATTTCCAGGCTTTAATTAAAATGACAATATGGGTGAGATTCCCCGGCCTGCCATCTCAGCAGCATCAGCCTGGAGAGGGACAGGGTAATAAATGGCTTTTATCTGGTACAGGGAGAAGGCAGAGAAGTTTTGCCAAGGCTTTAATCAGCTGTTGCTGGATGGAACCTCGCTTGGAAGTTGTAGGGGAAGGGGAGGTGTGTGGAACCCCTGGGCTCTGCTGATGGAGCCCAAAAACCCAAAAACCTAGAGCTGAAATGGAATGGGAGGCTCGAACCGAGCTGGGACGGTTTGCACCTCTGCTTTTGGCCACCAGTGGTGGGCATGTCAGGTCTGGTGATGGAGAACACAGGATTTTGGAGCACAGCATCCTCTGGGTCAGGGCTGGCTGTGTTCTCCCTGCAGAAACTGGGGTTGCAGGCAGCATTCCCAGGGCTGCTTTGGGAAACAAAATGGGCCATTCCCGACTCACAGATCGGCAAATCGCTGACTGGGCATGAGGAAAGGCTGGATTTGAGAAAACAGCAGGAGGGGAGGGGTGTGCTGGGCACTGCCCAGGGCATTGTGGCACCTGGGGCCAGCCCTGCGGTGCTGGGGCTCGGGAGGGATCCCTGACCTCCTCCTCCCTGCCCCGAATCTCCTTTGGCACCTTTGAGTTCCCACCTGGGAATGCCCAAACCCTCAGGCTCCTCATCTTCCTGCTGCTGCCAGGGAAGCCAGGGCAGGGAGGGCGAGCCCGGCCTTATCAGCAGCACGAGGGAGGCTGCTTATCAAAAACTCCACCTCCCCTCCTCTCCCTACCCTCAGAGCTCTGCCGTACCTGCTCCTGCTCCCCAAAATCCCACTGATAAGAGCCCGCTGTGCCTCCCTTTCCCGCCGGGGGCACAGCGATGTGGGGGAAGAGGATTTAAAACCAGACTGGGCATCCTCCCCCAAGAGCACCCAGTGCCACGGGGTGCGGAGCTGTGAGGTCACAGGTTGGGCTCGGTGGTCTCAAAGGTCTGTTCCAGCCTCGTTCGTCCTGGGATTCCGTGAATTCCCTCCCCAGGGTTCCCTCTGGCACGGAGCTGTGCAGCTCTCCGGGGAGGCAGGGAGGCTCCAAATGAGGCTCAGGCCTCGCTGCCCACTTTTTGAGGTTTCTTGCCTCTCTTTGGGGGCCCTGAAGAGAGCACTTCAAAGCAGGAGCTGCCCCCCAGCCAGTGCTGAAAAGTTTTCCAGCACTAAGCATCTTCTACATTGGAATTGCATTGTGTAACCTCCACGACGCAATCACTGCGAATATCCCGAAGAACAGCAGATGACAACGGATGAAAAGGCTCCAGGAATCAGCTGACTTAAGGGAAAATAATTACCTTTACTCAGCAAAGCTGAAGTTAATATTTTTGAAGCACTGAGTTGCCCGATAGAAACCCCCTCGGAGAAGTTTTTTTTCCTGGTTAATCTTAGCGCTTTTTCTTGCTTTGTTGTGTTCCTTTGCTTGGATTTTGTATCCTTTAAAAGCTAAACGAAAGGGCTTTGTGTCCTGTCATGGCTGGCTTTGAAATGAGAGGTTAAAGGAAATCTCTGCGTGCCTGAGAATTTCTGGGGTTTGTTCCCTTGCTGGGGATCACGTTGGAAAAGCCTGATGGGACATAATGGAGTACACAGTGATGGGATTTTTAAATTTCTTTTTTCCATATCAAGGTCGTGTCACTTGCAGTGCAGATTTCTCTGAAACCACGCTGGGAGAAGTGGGTTTGTGTCCTACCCTGCAAAACTCCCGGATTTATTAAAATGGGCGTGTCTTACCAGCATGGGAAATACAAACTTCCTACTAAAAAAAAAAAAAAAAAAAAAAAAAAATCTGTATTTTGATCTGAAAGCAGCAGTGCCCTGAACTGGAGCCCTGCACATTTCCTGGGACTGTGAGAATTTTATTGCAAATCTCAGCTTGGCTCCAAACCCAAGAGCAATTTCCTGGCAGTCACATTCCCACCTTAAAATCTAGTCCTGGTTTAGAAATGTGAGTCTCTTTGTCTTAGTTCATTACAGCCACCCTTTAAATAATCAGTAATTACCAGCCTTTAACCTTTAGATCTAACCCCAGACAGCAGTTATTTAATATTATTTTACTCTAAGCGTTGAGGAAAGGAAGAAATCTGTATTTCAAAGCAATTTAGTCTTATGGTTTTATCACATGATCTGGGCTTTTAACAGCTTCATAATTATTCCTACCTGGGCTGTCTCCTTCTGCCTCCCTTCCCACAAATCTTCTTTATAGCAGGATCAAGGAATTGTCTCCTTCAGCTTCCTGGGCACAGGGCAGGAATGGGAATTGAGGCATTAAAGGGGGAATTGAGGCATTAAAGGGGACTCGAGGCAGAAAGGGGGGCCCTGGCTCGAAGCCAAAGAGAAAACTCCCTGGACAATCCTGAAATTCCCAAATTTGTGCACTGCACTCTAGGGCTTGTTGTGCTACATCTTTCACAAATTTAATTAAATTAAATTTAAAATATATCAGCAATGGCCCTGGATGATTCGCCTGGGAACTTTGAGGAATGTTTGGCCTCAAAGCCTTCCTGGAGAGGTGGAGTGGGAGCAGGGCAGGTAAATCCCAGCCTTTTGTGAAATCCCATTTCAGTGTCACAGCCGTCCCTGACCTGCCTGGGAATTGCAGTCCCCGAGTAGGAAACACCTCTGGGGCTCTGGTACCTCCTGTAAGGGGGAGCTGGGTGATTAAATGCTTTTAATTCCTCAATTTTTTGGGCTGACAAACACCAGAACAATGGGAGAAAAGGGTCCAAAGGTGAGTTTTCTGCACTGTTTGGTTCCTGTGTCAAGGTATATCACACCGAAGACACAAAATGTCAAACTTTAAATACTTCAAATCTATTGTAGGCAAAACTTCCCCTCCTTTATCTGCCAGCACTTGGAGCTGGGGATGTATTTAGAAAATACAGATTTTCTTAGAAAAGCAGATTTGTTGATAATTCTTAAGAGACTCTCGAGATTTGATGACGTTTCTGCATTTGCAGTAAGTTTTTCTGGTAGAGCGCCAGGCCTGGACAAGCAAAGCAGAACCCTGCATTCGCTGGGCTCCTTCTCCTGAGCTCGGGGTGTTTTCCCTAAAGCCAGAGGAAATTCCACTTGGACTTTCACCCGCTTGCAGCGAGCCCAGAGCTCACCGCGTTCGGGCTGAGCCAAAGCAAATCTGTCGCCCTGTTCTTCAGAGAGTTTTAAACTTCTTCTAAAAGTCCCTGTGCCTTCTGACATTTACATATTTCAGCTGAGTTTTCTCACGCACTGTTTGTGGTAGATAATGATTGTTTTGCATATTTCTTTGTGGGAGGGGAGGATTGATGGGCTGTTGGTTTGGCCAGTGTGGTTGGAGAGGTGGCAGCTTCACCCTCCAATCCGCCGTCACTTTTATTGTTGTATATATAGCGGAGTCAGACAATAAAGTTAGCTTTTTTAGGTTCTTTTTCTTTCCTTTTCCATCTCGCCTGCTTCTGTGGGTTATTTCGCGTCGCGGTGTGACAGAAATGTTTAAATTCGGCGGCCGAGCACGTTGCGGGGCCGGCTGCTTCCCTCTGCTGCACGGAGCCAGAAGTGCTTGGGGACGGAACCGGGAGCTCTGCCCGGCCCTGCAGGGCTGAGCTGCTGCCGGGAGGTGATGGGGACGTGCCCCGTGACGCCTCTCGGGTTCTCTGCTCCCGCCTGGAATGATGTTTTGGTGTGGGAGAGTGTGAAAAACCCATATTTTATCGTCGGCTCTTGGCAAATATTAAATTGGATGCTGTATGTGTTATGGAGGGTCGTTTTGTAATGCTGTGTTAATCCTTTTTGAGCAGTGTGTTAAATATGGTTTTAGGTTACAACATAGTGATAAAATAGAAACTCTGCGATGTAAGATATTTTTTACAAGCTGAAGAAAAAGATGAGATAATCAAGAAACTCTTCACACAGAGATAACAGCGACAGGACACACAAAGAGTTACAGCCTCCTTATCAGAAAAGACAAACATCCTTCCACCTCCTCTCCCTCTTCATGGAACCACCAGGATTAAGGGGAAGAAGTTGACAAAAACAGAAAAAAATTCTTAATTTGCAAGGAATTCCTGCACCATGTATGAGCTCTATGAATATGCAACAGGCTGTTGCTTTTAAGGGTTGTTCCTTTGTTCACAGGGCGCGTTTTTGGCAGCTCAGTGCCCAAAAACACCCAGACGTCCGAAATTCTTTGCTAATTATTGTCTCGTAGTGTCCTAATCCTCACTGTCCACATTTTTATTGCTCTAATTTTATTACTATTTTAATAACTATTTTATTGTTAATAATGTTATAAGATTTTTAAAAACAAGTGGTTGGTGTTTTTCACAGAGAGGTTTTACAGCGACTTCTGCGAGCCACAGAGAAGTTTGAGAAGAGGATCCGTGTCCACCCCTGAAAGGATTTCATACCGAGGTCGTTGACACAGAAACCAAGAAAGAAAGAAGGAGAAATAAGAGAAACCTGCCACTGCCTGTTCCGGTGAGCACTTTGTGGGAAGTGTAACTTCATGAGTTTTGTAAGAATGCATAAAAATCATGCAGGCTTGGATAAAAAGGGGTTGAAGCCTCCTGAAAACGGAGTTGCTTTGGATTTTCTCCATCTCGACTCCGACATTTTGGAGCTTCAGGAACATCCCAGCTCCTCGCTGTCTCACAGCTGAGGTCACCCTGCTGCCCTCCCCGGTTTGGGGCTAATGATTTACCTGCCGCTTCAGGTGTGAACGCTTGCAGCTGCTCCCGGCGAGGAGCATCAGTGGCTCAGGTGCGTTTGTTCTCTTTTTCTCCTTGCTCACGCTCACGGCAGCGGCTCTGTGGCACCGCGGGGATGTTTTCATTTGCCAGAGCAGCAGAAGGAGGCAGCTGCCTTTCATCTGCGTCCCCAGCCCTTCTCTGACACGCGGGTGATGGAAGTCCTGATTTCTGGCCCGGCACAGGTGGGGAGCTCCGAGGGCATCCACGGCAGGCACATTCTCTCAGGATGTGAGAGAAATCTCTCTCTCAGGATTTTTCATAGAAAGCTTCTTAGATTTCATAGGAATTTCATGGATCTCTCAGAAATCTTCCTCAGGATTCTCTCAGGAAATCTCTCTCTCAGGATTTTTTTCATACAGGTGCGCAGAGAGAAAGAAAGAGAAAACAATTTCTATTTCTGCTCCTTGTTTTTCCCCATGTGGAATGTGTTTGGAGAATTGTTTACCTGGGGTCATTGCTTGGTTGGATCCTGGTGAGGATTGTTTGAGCCTGGTGGCCAATCCAACCCAATCCAATCCAACCCAATCCAATCCAATCCAGTCCAATCCAATCCAACCCAACCCAATCCAATCCAGTCCAATCCAACCCAACCCAACCCAATCCAACCCAATCCAACCCAACCCAATCCAACCCAATCCAATCCAACCCAATCCAATCCAATCCAACCCAACCCAACCCAATCCAACCCAATCCAATCCAATCCAATCCAACCCAACCCAACCCAATCCAACCCAATCCAATCCAATCCAATCCAACCCACCTGTGGCTGGACTCTCAGAGAGGGTCACGAGTTTTAGTTAAATATAGTAGTTAAAAAGTAGGTTTATAGTTTTAGTATCTCCTTTAAATAGTATATTAATGTATTATAGTATAATTATCATAAAGAACTCATTCATCCTTCTGAGCTGGAGTCACACATCAGCGTTTCTTCCCACCTGGCTGCAGAGCTTCGAGCAGACCCCGAGCGCCTCTGCGAGCTCAGCTGGAGCGTCCTGCTGAGCCTCTGGGATTTAGCTTTTCTTTTCTTTCCTTTTTATTTCAGCCCGCAGCTCTCCGGGTTATTACGATGGTCGGGGTGTTGGTGTCTCCTCTCCACAAAGATTTCCCCTGCAGCTGGGGAGTGCCGCGCGGTCAGTGAGCCAAGGAGGATTGCAGGAATCTCCTCAGTGCCTGAGTGGCACCACAACAAAACTGAGATGGGGGAAAAGGAGCCCAGAAGTTGCTGTGGGGTGGAGATTTTGGATTCTGGATCCTCTCTGCCCCTCCCAGGGGTGTTCTCCAACTGGGATGTGGCTGCTGGGTCGAGATGTTCAGGAAAGGCCAAACCGAAGCAACTTTCTCCTTTTTGGTTTTTATTTTTTTTGTTTGGTGGGATTTTGGTGCAGCTGCCTCAAACTTCAGGCTTGGAGTTTCCAGGAAATGCAGGCTCCAGCTGTGGAACGTGGACCAGGCCTCCATTCCTGGAATCACTGAAGTGCCCTGGTGTGCACAGAGTTTCATTTCTGTATTTATTCCGCATTATTATTTATTCTGCAGCAGCGCTGGAAGGACGGATAACTTCAGCTTGAGCTGCGCTCCACCCGCTCAGAAGAAGCTGCCTCACCCCGAGATTTTATTTTTGTGGAATATTCTGCTTATTTCCATTTCCAAGTGCGCTGATTGAAGCCACAGCTGCTGCCCTTATTTCTACTTTTGCTCTCTCCTTCCCCACCAGAGCTGCGTTATAAACTGAGGACTCGGTATTTTTATCTGAAGCACCAAACACAGACTCCGTGGCGTAGGCAAAAATCCATAATTAGTGGGGCTCGAGGCAGAAGTGGCTGCACTGACGTGGGCAGGCTCGGGAGGATGCTCTGCCACGTGAAAACTTTCCTGTGGAGCGGCCCAGCTCTGCCCCTCTGCGGGGCTTTTGTTGGGTTGGGTTCGGCTTTTATTATTATTATTATTACTTTTATTTCCTTGGCAGCATCAGACACAGGGAAATGACCTAAAAGGCTGTTGAAGGAAATGTATTTTTCATATATTTGCTCCGTGCCTTTGCAGCGCCACTCCTCGTTGTGAGCTGGAGCCTGGCAGGCACACGTTGGCGAGGGAATAAGGAATCTTCTGATGTGATGTGCTCAGATATTGATTTTTTCCCCCTTCCCTCTCTCTTAAAATTCTGTTTACAAATTCCTTTTGCTTTAATTATTTGTTTCCTCCTGAAGGCAGCACAAAGGCAGCCTGCAGGAGGACCAGGGGCCGAGCCCTGTTCTTCAGGAGATGGAACCAGCCCTGCTGCGCTCTCCCAGCCTCTTCCAGGCAGGGACTGAAAAACATTTTGTCATTTTTCCCCAAAACTTGGGAAACGAGTGGGGTTTGGGGTTGGGGTGGCTGGGATGGGGCGAGCTCAGTGCAGCTGCTCCAGCACGGATGGGGAGCAGTGCTGAGCTCTGCTCTGGGCCCCATGGAAATGGAGTTCATTTCCAAAAGGGGGATGGGAATGGAGCTCATTTCCAAAAGGGGGTGGAAATGGAGTTGATTTCCAAAAGAAAAGGGATGAGCCCTGAGCTCTGCTCAAGACCTGATGGAAATGGAGTAGAATTCCAGTGGAGGGATGGAAACAGAGTTGATTTCCAAAATGGGGAAGGGAAATGGAGTTGATTTCCAAAAGGAGGATGGGAATGGAGTTGATTTCCAAAAGAAAAGGGATTAGCCCTGAGCTCTGCTCAAGACCTGATGGAAACAGAGTTGAATTCCAATTGAGGGATGGAAATGGAATTGATTTCCAAAAGGAGGATGGAAATGGAGTTGATTTCCAAAAGAAAAGGGATGAGCCCTGAGCTCTGCTCAAGACCTGATGGAAATGGAGTAGAATTCCAGTGGAGGGATGGAAACAGAGTTGATTTCCAAAATGGGGAAGGGAAATGGAGTTGATTTCCAAAAGGGGGAAGGGAAATGAAGTTGATTTCCAAAAGGAGGATGGAAATGGAGTTGATATCCAAAAAGGGGATGAGCCCTGAGCTCTGCTCTGGACCCCAATGGAAACGGAGTTTATTTCCTAAAGGGGATGGGAATGGAATTGATTTCCAAAAGGGGATGGAAATGGAGTTGATTTCCAAAAGAAAGGAGATGAGCCCTGAGCTCTGCTCAAGACCTGATGGAAATGGAGTTGATTTCCAAAATAAAAGGGGAATGGACGCAAAATTGCAACATCTTGGCCGGGAATTTTTCCTGCTCCGCTTCCACAGCCAGAATTCCTTGCAGGCCCCACGATGCAAACAGGGCCTGGCTGTTCCTGCCCTGTGCTGAGGGAATCTCCACTCCTGAGCATCAAATCTCATTCCGTGCCTCCCCCTGCCCCGTTTCTGCGGGGTTTGTGTCCCACACAGCTCTGACACGCCAGATCCCCCGTGGCTTTGCCCCTTTCCTCTCCCCCTCTGCCCACTGGAAAGAAAACACCACAAATCTCCCAAATCTGTGCCCTGGCTGGATCCAAGGACAGAGCCTGGCAGAGCTGCTGTTCTTTCCAGCCACAGTTCCTCCTCCAGCCGTGCCCTCTCCTCCAGGTGCTGCCTCTGCTTCCCAGCCTCTCCCTGGTCGGATTTATCCAGGGCAGAGCAGAGCAGCCGTGGTTTCACTCGGGCAGAGCCAGGAGTTTGGCCTTGGACCCTTGAGGTGTGTCCTGATCAGGCGTGTGATAAAAATATCGATGTGCAATTAGCCGGGGAAGGGAAACTGCTGCCGCGGGCAAGAAAGAGAATTTTAGATCACAGCCCCCTGCAATATTGATAACAACAGCCCAGAACAGGGCGGGTGGGCTGGGGAGGCTTTTTCATCCTGTTCCTGGGCACGGGGATGCGTTTTTAGGGTTTTGGGCCCAAACCTGCGAGTTTAAAGGGTGGAGCAACCTGGGGAGGGAGCAGGGCCACGCCTGGGTGTCACAGCCTGGCCTCGGGGCTGCGGGGGAAGCCTTGGGGCTGCTGCCAGTGGCTCTCCCGGGCCGGGGCTGGCGGGTCCCGCACCCCCGGGGTGGGGGACAGTGTGGGGCGGGCCCTGGGCGTGTCCCCATCCCGCACACCCGGGCGTGTCCCCTCGCACCTGGGCGTGTCCCAGCTCACCTGGGCGTGTCCCAGCTCACCTGGCTGCCCCTCCCCCGCCGCAATTTGGGGGGGGGAAGGGTGGGTGGATGGGTGGCGGGGGGGGGGTCTCACCTGTCCTCCATCCCCCCCCCCCCCCCCCCAAAACCTGCGCGCGCGCCGCCGGCAGGACCCGCCCCGCGCGCCCCTAATTGGCTGCGGGGGGAGGGGCGGCTCATTAGTGATGCGGGCGCGCGCCGCGGCCCCGGAGTCGGCGGCGGCCGGAGCGGGGAGCGGAGCCCGCACCGCGGCCCCGGAGAGCCGCATCCCCGGGAGCGAGACAGCGCGGGGGACAGGACCGGGAACCCCCCCAAAACCGCCCATAACCCCCCAAAACCCCGGCCAATTCTCTGGCTGGAGCTCGGCTCCGCATCCCGGGGTTCCATCCCGGGGCTTCATCCCCGGGGCTCCATCCCCGGCTCCGCATCCCGGGGCTCCATCCCGGGCTCAGCATCCCCGGGCTCCATCCCTGGCTCCGCATCCCGAAGCTCCATCCCCGGCTCAGCATCCCGGGGCTCCGCATCCCGGGGCTCCATCCCCGTGTTCCATCCCCGGCTCGATCCCCGGTTCTGCGGGCTCAGCATGGGCGGAGGAGCCCCGCGCCTGCACCGGCGGCTGCTGCTGCTGCTGGGGCTGTGCTGCTGGACGGCCGCGCTGCGAGGTAAGCGGGGCTCGTCCTGCCCTCCCCGGGGCGACCGTGGGGCGCGGGGGTCCCACCGGTTGCTCCGCGGCGGGGGGAGCGCCGGAGGATGGCGGAGCGGGATCAGCGAGACGCGGGGAGATGGCGGGGACCCGCCGGGAAAAACATCCGCTATCCCAGCGCCGGGAGAAACCCCGCATCCCAGCGCCGGGAAAAACATCCGCTACCCCAGCGCCGGGAGAAACCCCGCATCCCAGCGCCGGGAAAAACATCCGCTATCCCAGCGCCGGGAGCAAAACCCGCATCCCACCTCCGGGAGAACCACCGGCATCCCAGCGCCGGGAGAAACACCTGCATCGTCCCTCTGGGAGAAACATCCACATCCCATCTCCCGGAGAAACACCCGCACCGCCGTGGGGAGCGGAGCCGACGGCGCTGGGGGTCCCGGGGTGGTCCCGGGATGATCCTGGCCGTGGTCCTGGGATGGTCCCGGCCCTGGTCCCGGGGCGGTCGCGGCCGTTCGGGTGCTTGGGGCGCAGCGCATCCCCGCGGGCTGCGGCTCCGCGCACGGAGCGCTCCGCGCTGTGCGGTGCAGCAGCCGCAGCAGCCGCGGGCAGCCCGCGGGGCGCGGAGCCAGGGCTGGCTCTGACTCTGGCTCTGGCTCTGGCTCTGGCTCTGGCTCTGGCTCTGGCTCTGGCTCTGGCTCTGGCTCTGGGGGTGTCCCGGGACGGGCTCCGGGAGCCTCAGGGACCCCGCGGGCAGCGCGGTCTCATCCCCCGGGTGCCTCCGGCCGATGCGCACACGCGGGTGGATCTGTGGATCTGTTTCCCATGTGCCAGGCTCGTGGAGATGCTCCGAATCCCTTTTTTTTGGTGATTTTATTTAACTTTTCCCTGGTAAATCACTGGAGGGCAGTCAGATCTTCAGGGCACCCAGCCAGAGGATGTCACCAGCCCTCGCCGCCCGGGCTCCCACAGCCTCGGCGGGGCTGGCTGGGCTTCTCCCGGTGCTGGAAGTGCGGGGACTTGCGGGCGGCGCCTGCTGCGGTGAGCAGCTCCGCGACGCTCAGCACAAGCGCTCCTTCCCGCACCGCGGAGCGATCAGACTTCACGGCTCCTCACAGGTTCCTCACCAGTGGAGCTCTCCCTTCCCGTCGTGTCTGCGCTTCCATTCTCCTTTGGATGGAATTTATGGGCTCTGCTCTCTGCAGGGGAGACCATCCTCAGGTAGCCACGGGCTTGTGCCCGCTGGCCACAGGTGCTGGAGCCTCCCTGGCCACCTCATCTGCCCGGACCTCTCCCTGAATTATGGCTCCAGCAGAGGAGGATTTTGTGGAACAGACAAAATCTGCCCTTTTGGGGGTGTTTTGGGGGAGGAAAAAAAAACGCCAACCAACCCACAGAACCCCACCGGTTTAGAGGGCAGTGAAATAAATGGCGAGAGTAGAATGGAAAAGAATAATTCCTGGTTTTCATTATACTTTGATCGAGAAGCGTCGGTGCCTGCAGAGGGAACCGTGTGCCTAAATCAGTGATGGGGGTGCTCGGTGCCTCCTGTGCCTCCCCCCTGGGAGCCTCTGGCAGCTCTTGCTCTGGGCGAAGTGTGGTCAGGGGCTGGAATTTCAGACCTCGGGGCTGGGAGATGCTTCTGGTGCTGCCAAGTAACAAATTCCAGCTCTTTAATTAAAACGCGCCGGGTTGGACGTTTGGGATTCTGGGCTGGGGCAGAGTTTTGGGCACGGTTGTGAGGCAGAGCAGTGATTTCTGGGCAGTTTGGTGGCGGTGCTGCCTGGGGGTCACTGGCAGCTCTGGCTGAAGCAGTTAAAGCTCAGCTCCAAGCCCGGAGCTGTGAGGTTTTGGTTTATGAAGTTGTCTCAAAGCTGCCTCAGAGACAGATTGTGCTCAGATTTCTGTTCTGAGAGGGGATTAAAGACAAATGGAACGGTTGTAGAAACCCCTGGCACGGCATTTGAAATCTGCTGGAATGAATATACATGGATAGCCCTGGGCTTGTGCTTTTACAGGAAAAAATTGCTCTGACAGGCTGGTAACTGGAGGAGAGAGTCACTAATATTTATTATCTCCTTTCTGCCTCCAAACTCATTTTGAGTTGCACATCTCTGAACGGAGATGTCTGTGAACACGAGCGTTAATTCTCTGCAGCTCGAGCTGTGTCAGATCGGGGCGTTTGGTGCTAAACGAGCATCGTTTGGGGATTTTCCTGCTCGGGAAGGAGTGGGGTGGCTCTGTGGGCAGGGAGCTGTTGGAGCAGAGATCTCCGAGCCTTGCTGTGGCTTTGGGGAGTTTTTGATTGCTTTTTCTCGGCCATGAGAAGCTCTGATCTCCGCTGGTCAGAGAGCTGCGTGCTCACAGCGCTGCTGTCCAGCTCCGGAGAAACAAGGCTGGCTTTGGGTGAAAACAGCAACTTTTGCTGCTGAGGGGGCGAGTCTGGTGGGGTGCCCAGATTGGCCCTTTTGTCCTGCACTGAACGATGTGAATTGGATGTCCCCGTCACTCCATCCTAAAGGGGCTGGGGTTTGGGGCAGTGCAGGAGCCACCAGGGCCACTCCGGGGGCTGCTGCTCCTTGGCTGTGCCCATTCCTGCTCCAGGGGCAGGTTTTGGGCAGTTTGGGGACACTCAGCAGCTCTGGGTGGGACATTTCTGCTGTGCCAGCCCTGGCTGAGGGCACAGGTATCAATAATAATATCAATAACACTACGGGGTAATCAATAGAGGTCCTGGACTGATTCATCTGCTCTCCAATAGCCCAGCTGGGGTATTGATAACCCAGCCCTGGGCTTGCCACGGGATAAACACAAATCCAGGCAGGAGCTGGGTGCTGCTGGGACCTCTCCTGGCTCTGCTCGAGCTGCTCCACGCAGGAAATTCTGCATTTTGGTCTCGTTAGGACGAAGCGCTCATTAAAATAACAACCACACGCTCCACTCCCAGCTGTCCTCCCACTCCCCTGCAGTGCCTCGTGTGGGCTTCCCTGTCAATATTTATATTATTTAATTTAATTTTCTCATGTTATTGAAACTTCCCAGGGAATGAGCTCCCTTCCCTTGGGGTTTAGGAGCTGCGCTGCGGGGCCATTTCCCATCTCCCAGGGTGACCCAGGTGTGCTGCAGGTGCTGGGGCTTTGCTGTCCTTTTTGGGCCACTCAGGGTTTGCAACAACGATCATTTTCTGAAAAGCACGGGGAATTTGGGGGCTCTGGAGAGCAGGATGGCAAAGCTGGGTGTGCAGGAGTGCGTGGTTTGGAATTACTGTGTGGGGGGTTCTGTTCAGCCCTGGGTTTTCTCTGCGTTTGTGGCCGTGTTTGTGATGTGCTGTAACAGAATTCGGGAGAGGATTCCGAGAGAAAGTGGCCAGGCCTGACTTTGGGCAGGAATATTTGGTCTGGCTTAGAGCAGTCTGGTCTGGCTTAGAGCACTGACCCTTGTGTTCTAATTCGCCGGGGTGTGCTCCAAACACAAATAATGTGATTTTTGCTAAGATGGAAAGTC